>NC_092338.1:191692500-191922500 GCF_046630445.1 Rutidosis leptorrhynchoides
ATGTTATGATCAAAGGTATTGCAGGCTATACTGCTCGAACCAGACTAGTATGAACAAACAGATTAGTCCGAACAGTAGCAGTATCAAACAGTAATTCACGATGGCTTTGAGTGTGACAGCAACATTTGCAGGTTATGTATTTTTGGTGATCGAGCAGTAGGAACTTCGTTTGGTTGCAATATTGTTGAACAGAATTAAAGAGAGGAAGCAGTAGCAGTCTGTAACCCACCATATAGTCGTATGTTGATGGTAAATGGTGATGGTGATGTATTGGGCTGAAATTGATGATGGTTATCAATGATGGTATTGTGGTGATGATGGATTGAACCCGAAACAGCGGTGGATGCAGTGGTTGTGTGAATTTGATTGGTTGTGTGTATGGTAATTAATCTAGAACTAGTAATAATAATAACTAGTTATTATATGTGTTGTGTTTGTGTTGGTGTTTGAAGGTGGTTAAGTGAGTTAAACAAGAGACGAAAATAGCAGTTGAAGGTTGGTGTTTGGTGATCGTTTTCGACTGAATGTTTGGTGAAGGGAGGTGAGCTGGTGTTATGGTGTAGAAGAAGAAGAAAGAAAGAGTTTGGTTGTGTGTTTTTCTTCTAAATTAGTGTATATGTATATATATAAACTATATGATTGATTGAGGGAAACATAAAAACAAATACAGTGCCAAATATCAATTAACAATAGTGATTAAATAGTAATTCATTCATAATTCATGATATACAAATAGATAGGTAGTATAATATAATGTACGTAAGAGTTATATATATATATATATATATATATATATATATATATATATATATATATATATATATATATATATATATATATATATATATATATATATATATATATTAGTTAGTGGATGAATGAATTGAAAAGCTAGTGGACTTCAATCATACAATTAAACAACATTAATCTCCTCAATCATATCTGCTTTATCAAATTTACGGATAGATTCACTTACATGAGAAATAATGTTAATAATATGATAATAATATTTTAATTAATAATTTTTAACTTTCAAACAAAAAGGGATTGAAAAGTAGAAAAAGAAAACAAATGTCATGCATAGTGTAGCTATCGGATGATTTTGTACTTATTTAGAATTTTACGGATATTATTTTGTGCTCGCTGTTAAACTGTTTATATAAAAGTATTCAGAGAAATCCACAATTTTAAGTTAAGATCATTTGTTTCTAACAATTAATTTGTATATTATTTTTAATTATAATTTATATAATTAAAATTATGTATCTATTTCCAAATAGTTGTTCGTGATTCGTCGAAACTGGTCGAAGTTAAATGAATGAAATAAAACAGTTCAAAATTTTTGAGAGTCAATGTTACAGACTTTGCTTATCGTGTCAAAAATATTAAATCGTATCGAGAGTTTGGTTCAAAATTAGTCGAAATTTTCCGGGTCGTGACAATATTGATATCATTATTATGTATATTATTATTATTATTATTAGTATTAATAACATTAATATACTTATATTTGCTAAAAGTCAAAATGTAAAAATTAAATATACATATATATAAAAGCAAGATATAAATATAACCATATACAAATACATAATAATATATACATGTATAAATATATGTATATATATACGAATACAGTATAAAAATATAAATAAATATAAATACAGTATACATAAATATAAATACAGTTTATACATAAATAAATAAAGATAGAGTATGTATTCTGTTTTCAATCAACTTCAAACTGTTTTAAATGGTTAATCCTGTCTGCAAATTGTACTGAACAACTCCAATTCTAAACACAAACAACCAAAATCTGTTTTCAATCCTTTTCATATTTTTATTCTTTTGTTTATTTTTTTTAGTGAATTATTCCTGTCAAGCGTACAATTATATATAACACTCGATCAATGCAGTTGTGAAACACTTCATTTGATCCTTCTGATTCATTACCAACTACTAGTGTCATTAACAGTTAATTAATTAAAGGATTTTTCAGAAAAAGAAAACATTACAGCTCGATACCCCTGTTATCTATCTTTTTGGTCATTTTTCGATTTTGAAGATTTCTTCAAAAACTATTAATGCAATTCTCTTCTAAATCTTTCATTTAAACTTCCTGTAAAGTTTCAAATTCTAATTCGTATTTTCGAATTCAAATTTTTGAGTCAAAGATAAATTTCAAAAAAGTCAATCTTTATGTTCATCATCAAATTCGAGTTGTGTGTTATGATTTGAGTTAAATTGATAATTTTTATAGTTTATAGAGGTGATTTGAAACTTACTTTATATTATAAACTTTGTGTAAAACGTTCACTAATTAAAAATCAAATTATATTATTTTTTTTAAACCGTAACAGCAGCTTCGCTGCATTGTTTCTTTTTTATTTTATTTTTATTTTTTTTATCGCTTGATTTAACAAAAATAAATTACAATTTATAAATTAATTTTAAGCCTTAATCCAAATTATAATTCGCTTATGATTTTTCTTTTGGTTCCCTGATTGTTTGTTATGAGGAAGAAGATGATAACTAAACAGGACGGGTTATATAAATACTGAGTGGGTATTAAATCAGAAAAGCAAGCATGGAGTGATGGTAGAGGGGTGTTAGTGTGCGAGCGGGTGGTCGCGGGTTCGAGCCCGGGCAGGGGCTTTCCTTATTTTTTTAGAACTGGTTTCTTATAAAGGTAGCAAATTAATTATTATTATTATTACTTATTAATATTAATTATTATTATTATTGTTATCATTATTAGATATTGTTATTATTACTTGTATTATAGTTACTAGTATTAGTATTAATAAAAGTATTAGTTACAAATGATTATTACCCTTATCATAATTATAATTACAATTATTATTATTATAGTTATTATTATTATTATTATTACTAGTATTAGTACTATCATTATTATTATTATTATTAGTATTGTATTTATTGTATTATTATGATTATTAACATTAATATCCTTATTAGTAATATTAAGAATTATAATTATTACCATTTTTACTATTATTAATATTACTCTAGTGTTATTATAACTATTATTTTGCAAACAAAAGATTTTTCAAATAACAATATATATAATAACCATCACTTAAATATATAAATACTTTTATTTAAAATATATAAAATGAAAATCTAATGAAGTAAATAAGTTATTGATATAAAGATTTCATCACTAATAATAATATATAAACTTGTTCAATTACGATTATACATTTTAATATATATACAAATGATATAGGTTCGTGAATCCGAGGCCAACCTTACACTTGTTTAATGTCGTCATATGTATATTTACTACAAAATACAATAGGTGAGTTTCATTTGCTCCCTTTTTAATTGCTCTTGCAATATATATTTTTGGGCTGAGAATACATGCGCTGCTTTTATAACTTTTGACAAAATAGACATAAGTACTTAAAATATATTCTACGTTGAGTTGTACCACCCTGCATATCTTCCCTAATATCTTGGTAACAAATATTTACATTTTAGAAGAACATGTAAGCGCGAATCCTATTGATAGATCTATCGGGTTTGACCACCCCAACCGGGCTAGTCGCTCTAGTATCGTAAACGGTTGCATAGTACTTCGTTTTTACTACACTTGTGAGTGTAGGTAGATTTCATAATAAAGGGAATATGCCACATTAATTGTTAAGTATGGTTACCGAAGCGCTCAACAACTTATAGAATACTTTTATACACTTGCGAGTGTACATATATTTATAAACGGAAATCTTATGGTCTATTAATATATTGAAATGATTGTTATAATAAACCTATGAACTCACCAACCTTTTGGTTGACACTTTAAAGCATGTTTATTCTCAAGTATGAAAGAAATCTTCCGCTGTGCATTAACTCATTTTAGAGATCTTACTTGGAGTCATTCATGACATATTTCAAAAGACGTTGCATTCGAGTCATTGAGTTCATCAAGATTATTATTAAGTCAATTATAGTTGGATATATTATGAAATGGTATGCATGCCGTCAACTTTCGATGTAAAGCAAGTTTGTCTTTTAAAAAAACGAATGCAATGTTTGTAAAATGTATCGTATAGAGGTCAAGTACCTCGCGATGTAATTAACTATTATGAATCATTTATAATCGATATGGACTTCGTCCGGATGGATTAGGACGGGTCGTTATAAACACAATACTAACTTAATGGCAAAATAGTAATCTTATAACTAGGCCCGATTGAGGATGTTACAAATCTACCCCCTTAAGAAGATTTCGTCCTCGGAATCTGGTCAAGGTCAAACAACTGGGGATAGCGCGCTCTCATTAACTCCTCAGTTTCCCACGTCAAGTTAGAACCCAAACTGTGCCGCCATTCCACTAACACCATAGGAATCTGTTTCTTTCTTAGCTTTGTGACTTTCTTGTCCACTATTCTAACCAGTTCTTCTACCAACTTCTTAGTTAAATCAACTTTCAAATCCTTCAATGGAAGAATCTGACTTTCATCGTCTACTTTACACTTTCTTAAATAACAAACATTGAACGTGTTGTGTATTCCTGCTAACTCTGATGGAAGATCTAAAACAACAGTCTGATCATTCAAAATTTCTTTGATCGAAAATGGCCCAATAAACCTCCGTGCTAGTTTACCACGTTTACCAAATCTGATCACCCCTTTCCATGGCAAAACTTTCAGATAAACACGATCACCTACATTAAATGTCACCGGACGTCTGCGCGGATCAGCATACATCTTTTGTCGGTCTCTGGCTGCTTTTCACTTCTCACGTGCAATTTCAACCTTTTCTGCAGTTATCTGAAAAATTTTGGGACCTGCAAATTGTTTCTCACCTGCTTCTTACCAACACGTAGGAGTTCTGCATTTTCGACCATACAACATTTCATACGGCGGCATTCCAATACTCGAATGATACGAATTGTTATAAGCAAACTCTATCAGTGGAAGATGTGAATCCCAAGAACCACCATATTTTAAGACACACGCTCTCAACATGTCTTCTAACGTTTGAATCGTTCGTTCACTCTGACCGTCTGTTTGTGGATGACATGTTGTACTTAAATTCACACGCGTACTCAGATTCTGTTGTAAACTGTTCCAGAAGTTCGATACAAACCTAGTATCTCTATCAGAAACTATTGACAACGGTATACCATGCCGACTAACGATCTCTTTCAAGTACAATTCTGCCAAATCACTTAACGAAGCTATTTCACGAGTAGCTAAAAAATGAGCACTCTTTGTTAAACGATCCACAATCACCCAGATCATGTAGTGTCCTTTCTGGGTTCGGGGTAACTTGGTTACAAAATTCATCGTTATATGATCCCATTTCCACTGAGGAATTTCTAACTATCGTAGAGATCCGTATGGTTTCTGATGTTCTGCCTTAACTTGCGCACAAATATGACATTTTTCGACAAAATTTGCAACATCTGTCTTGATTGTCGGCCACCAATACAATGTTTTCAAGTCTCTATACATCTTTGTACTACCTGGATGCACTGATAATCTCGATTTATGCGCTTCAGTAAGGATTAAATCCCTCAAATCTCCAAGCATAGGCACCCAAATTCGATCTTTATAGGTCTTTAATCCTCTAGAATCATTGCATAGGTCGAATTTTCTTTTAGTCATTTGTTCAGTCTTTAGGTTTTCGTCATTCAAAGCTACTAACTGAATGGTTTTCAATCGATCAATCAAGTCTGAAACTATTTCAATTCTCATAAATCTAACATTTTCGATGGTTTTCTTGCGACTCAGAGCATCTGTGACCACATTTGCTTTACCCGGATGGTACTTAATCTCACAATCGTAGTCTTTAATCAATTCTAAACATCGACGTTGACGCATATTTAATTATTTCTGCGAAAAGATATATTGAAGACTCTTATGATCTGTATAGATTTCACAATGTGTACCATACAAATAATGTCTCCAAAGCTTCAAAGCAAACACAACTGCAGTTAACTCTAAATCGTGAGTATGGTAGTTTCGTTCATGATTCTTCAACTATCATGAAGCATACGCTATAACTTTATTTCTCTGCATCAAAACACAACCCAGACCTGCACATAACGCATCGCAGTAGACCACAAAATCTTCTGTTCCCTCTGGTAAAGCTAAAACCGGCGATTGACATAACAACTGTTTGAGAGTCTGAAAAGCCTTTTCTTGTTCATCAGTCCATCGAAAGGCTACATCTTTTCTAGTTAACTTATTCAAAGGACCTGCTATTTTAGAGAAGTCTTTGATAAATCGGCGGTAATAACCTGCTAAACCCAGAAAACTCTTAATTTCTACGGCATTTTTCGATGAGTTCCAATTCATTACGGCCTCTATCTTAGACTGATCTACTTTAATACCCTGTTCACAAATCACATGACCCAGAAACTGTACTTCCCGCAACCAAAATTCACACTTAGAAAACTTGGCGTACAACTGTTCCTGTTTCAGAAGTTCTAATACCAATCTCAAATGTGTAGCATGATCTTTCTCGGTTTTCGAATATATCAAGATATCATCTATGAAGACAATCACAAACTTATCAAGATACTGACGACACACCCTGTTCATTAAATCCATAAACACTGTTAGCGCATTTGTTAACCCAAATGGCATGACTAAAAATTCATAATGACCATATCTAGTTCATAACGCTGTTTTCGGTATATCGTTCTCTGCAACATGTACCTGATGATACCCTGAACGTAAATCAATCTTTGAAAAATAGGAAACACCCTGTAACTGATCAAATAAGTCATCTATTCTTGGTAATGGATACTTATTCTTGATTGTTCTCTTATTCAGTTCGCGGTAATCTATACACATTCTAAGTGACCCATCTTTCTTTTTCACAAACAAAACAGGAGCACCCCACGGTGAAGAACTTAGTCGGATAAACCCCTTATCTAACAGTTCCTGAATCTGAGACATCATTTCTAGGATTTCTAACGGAGCTAATCTGTAAGGAGCTTTTTCAACTGGCGTAGCACCTGGAACCAAATCAATTTTATACTCTACTTCACGTACTGGAGGTAACCCTGGTAAATCATCTGGAAATACTTCTGGAAATTCTGACACAACGGGAATATCGGTCACCTGCTTCTTCTCTTTCTTAACATCAATTACGTAGGCTAAGAATGAATCACACCCTTTCGCTATTGCCTTCTGAGCTTTCATTAGGGAAACCATAGGGAAGTTAAATCTACTACGCTCTCCCCTAGCTATCACTCGGGATCAGTCGGCCAAACGGAAAGAAATCATCTTCTTATCACACTTAATATTATCCCTATTAGCTCTTAACCAATTCATACCTATGACTACATCAAAGCTAGGTATAGGCATCAACAAACAAGTTAAAGGGAAGGAATGGCCGTCAATTTCGATGGCAATTCTAGACACAGATGATGTGCATGGAACCATCTTACCATCAGCTACTTCTATTCCCAAAGGCGCATCTAACATCCTAACAGGCAACTTCAACTTATTACAGAAGCCTAAGGACATAAAAGATCGATTCGCTCCAGAATCAAATAACACACGAGCTGGCAAGGAATTAACCAAGAACGTACCGGTAATGACATCATCGGTAGCGGTTGCAGAGTCTATCGTCATCTGAAATGCCCTTGCCTCTGTTGTTGGAGGATTCTTTCTTTTCTGCCCGGCAGTAGAAGCAGAAGATCCCCCAGAAATAACCGACCTCGCCCCTGACCCTGCCCCAGAACCGGATCTTGATGCAGATGGACAATTAGCATATCTATGCCCCTCTTGATGGCAACTCCAACAAACATTAGACTTAAATGAACAAGCTGTTGATTCATGACCTAACACACCACATTTCAAACACTTTCTGGTCATTGGAGAACACGGACCAACATGGGTTGACTTACAAACATTACACCACCCAGACTGAGTTGGACCTAACCCACTCATGCCAGACTTACTTTTCTATTTAAACCCACCTGACTTCTTCCCACGAAATCCGGATTGCTTACTTGATTGCTGAACAGACTGACCACCTGATTGACTTTCTGATTTTCCTCCAAAAGATCCACTTTTTGAACTTTCTTTTTTCGCTGCCATGATATCACCTTCAGTAATCTTCGCCATCTCATGAGCCTGTGCCAATGTGGTTGAAAATCTCACAACTGTTCTATATTCTGGCTTAATCACCCACATAAAATGCTGAATCTTATCCTTTTCAGTCGGTACCTACTATTGAACAAACCTTAACTTCGATGTAAAATCTCTGAAAACCTCATCAATCGTCATGTTTTCGGTCATTTTCATACTCAGAAACTCAGTTTTCAATCTTTCCATCTCATACTCAGAACAATACTGCTCACGAACCTTAGCAGCGAACTGTTCCCAAGTTATCTGACTGATCTGTTCTTTGGGTAAATATGCAGTAATAGAATCTCACCACTTCATTGCTTCACCTTTGAGAAGCCTACTAGCAAACAGTACAATAGATTCAGGCTCACAAAAATATGCTTCCAACGCTCTCTCTACTTCTCTTAGCCAATTAAGGGTCATTGTAGGGTTTGTGTGACCACTGTACTCAGGAGGTTTGCAGTCCATAAACTGTTTATAGGTACACTTCCTTCTTGTCTCAGGGACTTGAAATGGGTACATCATTTGATTAGGAAAAGTCTGGTTAAACAGAAATGGCATTTGATAGTTTTGATAGGTATTTTGTGGAAACTGTGATTGGGAACTGCCACCAGCTTGATTATAAAGGTTTGAAGGAAAAGTTGTGTTTAACGCAGTTGTATTTGGGTTCCATTGCGCCCGTTCTTGTTCCAATTCCTTAATTTTCTCCTGAGCTTCTAGTAATCGACTTTGAAGTTCTATTACTTCTTGAGAAGTTTCTTCTTCTGAAGACACATGTCCATCTTCGTCAGGGGCTCTAAAAGTACTAGTTCCAGGGACAGTAGGGCCAGTAGCGGTTGCTTCATTATCTGCCATTACTGCACTACCACAACACTCACACCAAAGCTTAGTATAAATTATGTTAGTACTAATAACTAACACATATTCTGTCCTAATACTCACTTAACCCATCCCCAGCATGTTATGTTTGACATGACTCTTCGAAGTTTGGGAACATGACATGTAGATCACAATGCACATGCTGCCAAACTCAGCTCTGATACCAACTTGTAACATCGCTAATTTTTTTTTTTATATACACGTGGCGGAAGCATTTATTTATTAATTACAAAATAAACATTAACTATTACTAAGACAACCATTGTCACGTGTCATTACAAAATACATGTTTATACGGAGAAGATGTAGTTACAATCTATTTTCAAAAGAACATAATTTAAACTATAAAAGATCACATCAGAGTTAATCCGATTAAACATAACATCTCCATGCCCGTCTTCTCCCAAAAAGCACTATCTACAAAAGCTATCAACCTGCAGGGAGGAGATGGAGGGGAATTAGCAGGAAGCTAAGTGAGTACGACTAACTACAGGCCATAGCATACATAAGTGTTATACTAATCATGTCACAATAGTCTAACACACAAACATCACCCAAGTGCCATCTACAGAGACTCTGGCGGCTCGGCCAAACCATTAACCTCCATCTGATCGGACTGGGGCTTACCAGAAGTTCCTTCACCACCGTATGTATATACATAATCCACATGCGACGGATGCGTCATTCACATATATATACACCATGGTTGTCTAGGATACCACAGAGGAAC
This sequence comes from Rutidosis leptorrhynchoides, assembly GCF_046630445.1. Classification (NCBI taxonomy): domain Eukaryota; kingdom Viridiplantae; phylum Streptophyta; class Magnoliopsida; order Asterales; family Asteraceae; genus Rutidosis; species Rutidosis leptorrhynchoides. The sequence continues at coordinate 191,702,221 of NC_092338.1, forward strand.
CCAACCCGCAGGTTGATCTCTCCTACCGAGGCTACCACGCAATAGGGACGCACTGGGCTCCAGCAGACAAGCATCAACTAACATGCAGTCATCATAAGTACTAACTAACCACAACAATAAGTATATCTAACAAGCATGGCAATCATTATATAACATGCTTCTATATACTATATTCTCCAGTTAGTCCCACTCACCAAATACCAGCAAACGAGAATGTATTCAGCTATCTAATCACCGAACCTTCTCTTTCTCCTTTTCTCCTGAGAAAAACATATACACAAGTTAGTTTCTGACCATTAACCCAAAATAACACAATACAAAAATTTTGTATAAAAAGCGTCCGCTAAAAATTTTTGCTTAACACTTATGCACTTTCAAAATTTACATCATAAACATCAAAATACAAACGGGCAGCATAACGGCTAAAAATCAACACTTAGGTAAAATATTCTGCCCTGGACACTCAGTCGGTCGACTGACTATTACAGGCGGTCGACTATCGACACAACCGGTCAACTGGCCTTCCCAGTCGGTCGATTCATTTTGTATTACATCAATCGGCCGAAGGTAAATCTCAGTCGGTCGGTTCACTCAACAGTCGGTCGGTTGTCTTCGTCAGTCGGTCGGTCGAGTGTGTTCATCTTCATCAGAAACTGAACAAAGGCTACGGACTTCAGGATGAAATCCTCAAATCTCGATCTAAAGCTCGTTTTACACACCAAAATCGACCACAACTTGTTCACTACTTGTTATAGACTCAAAACCCACAACAATTTGACCATAACAACACTTAAATCACTTGTTTTGACACAAATTTACACTTTTATGAAAACTAACACAAAACCTTAAATTTCTCAAAGATTAGAGCATGGAAGCTTGTGATTCTTACCTTAAAAGAATCGGTGAATCACAAGGAACACAAAGATATGAACAATTTGAGCTCTAGAAAAAGATCAAGGATTAGGGTTTGATTGTAGGTGGAAGGGAAGGTACGGTGTGTGTTTGGTGAATTTTCTAGAAATGGTAAGAACACAGCCCACTAGTCACTTAATTGGGTTTAATTCCCACACTGTGCGATACAAAGGTATTTATCAGTTATCTGATATCTTTCGTACAACATTTGGCAAACCAAACGAAGTCCAAAATAAATAAACAAACATGTTCTGTGACCCTTGTCACAAACTGGTCCTAACCACATCATTAAATAATAATAAATATTAAATAAAAATAAAAGCATATAGTAACACAATACTAACTTAAGGGTAAAATAGTAATCTTACAACTAGGCCCGATTGAGAATGTTACATTCTCACTGCTCAAAGAGAACTCCGAGAGTTCAGAGACAAGTAGGTCTGTGTAATTGGCTCATCCAACCAGATCTACTTCATTCCAAGCATAGTCTTAACATAAGCATAATTACCTTTCTCTAACCCAACACTGATATCTTGGTCAACATTTCCCTGATCTGCATACTCCGGATATCCTTCCACTTATTTACTTTTCTGCATTTAGGACTTTTAGCTAAAACCAACTACTATCTTTTATCTAGGTAATTTAACTAAAAGACAATTATCCACTTGATCTTCAATTCGTTAATCCATAAAAAAAACACGACACTAGGTTAACTTACACCTTCTACACCTTAGAAAGCAAAAGTAAATTTAGGCCCCACACAATATAAATAAACAAAACAACTGTGTGCTACTTTGTTCCACCGAACAGGACATCCTACGGGCTAACGACACCGCACGAATAAAACCGTCCGTTAGTAGCATATCAGAGTTTTTCTGGTGCCGCTGCCGGGGAATCGAATATTTTGATTGAGAAAGATTTTAAACAGACAAAAGTATTGTTTGGTGGTGTCTAAGAAAGACAATTATACACGGACTTGGTTGTTGGATTTTTCGAACAGTCTCCAATTATATTGGAACCAAAAGGATCTCGCCTCTCCGTAGTCGGCCTGGCCACCTCGATACAAGAAATCTGCAAGAAATCCTATCAGTTAAGATATCTGATTTGGTTAGCGACCTAATTTCAATAATAATTATTTTTATTAAATTATCAATCCTTTTAGTAAATTTTCTAAAAGTTACTTTTAAGTCTTTTTAAACAGAAAATCTAAAAAATGGAATAACAAGATACCCTTGCTTCTATGCATAAGTCATGCTTAGAAGAAAGAGGAGGACCAATCACTTAGGAACCGAAGGAATTCCTGAAATTAGTTCACACATGATTAAACTAGTCAGTATGATCTGTAAATTTCAAGGATTACCGACTGACGATCCAAACATTCACTTAAACAAATTTATCAGTCTGGTTGACTCTTTTAAGAAGGAAGAAAACGAGAAAAACATTTTGAAACTTCATCTTTTTCAATATTCACTTTCAGCACACGCTTTAGCATGGTTTGATGAACTTAACCCGAATTCAATACATTCATGGGAGGATTTAGCCACTAAATTTCTAAACAAATTTTATCCACCCTCCCTACAAACTTGTTTAAGAAATGACATCATAAATTTTTCTCAAAAAGAAAATGAGTCATTGTGTCTAGCATGGAATAGAATAAACATGATGCTTAAAAGATGTCTGAATCATTCGTTAAGTCAGGCAGACATAATCTGTACGCTTTACAATGGTTTGACCAAGGATGATAAGTCTCTCCTAGACATGGCCTCGCAAGGCAATTTCATGTCCCGAACAGCTGACAAAGCATGGAATCTCTTGGACACAACAGCTGCATAACAGGAAGATTGGAATGATGAAGCTGCTGAGAAGGATGACGTCTTCGCTCATACGATAAAAATGCTGGAAACTAGGTTACAAGATCTCACCCTCACTCTTCAAAGTTTACCAATTCCTAGAAACTCCGATGCTACTAGAACCAATCTAAGGTATCCTTACCCTATATGGGCACACAAACAGCAAAATAGCTCAGATCATAATATAATCTTCTCGTTACACAAAACTACTCTCCACTCAATGGAAATTTTAGTTGAATTTATGAAAAAGCAATACACGATAAACCTTCAAGTCATAGAATATCAAAATAAGTTCGACACTTTGATAAACACTTTTGAAGAATTAATCACAAATTTTCAGCTTATGCTTAAACGTTTAACCACTGAAGTTGATATAGAGTGTAGTGAGTTTGATGCCCTAATAATTACTAGAGGAGGGAAAGAAACAACTGTTGATATACCCATACAAGATTTTTCCGATAAGGAACCTGTGCCAGTTGACCCAATTGTCAATCCACCAGAACCTATCTCTCCTAAGGCCCCGAAAATTATTCTGCGCGCCCGCATACCTTTCCCAGGTAGGCTTAGGAAGGAAAAACAAGAAGCGCAATTCGCTAAGTATTGGGATATTATTAGAATTTGCATTTGCATGTACGACTAGTAGATGCTTTAGTAGAAATGCCAAACTGCGCTAAATTTTTCAAAGAACTGCTTTCAAACAAAGAGAGATTAAGAGAAATAGTTAGTTTGCCCTTAAGTGAAGAATGCTCATTAGTGTTACAACATGGAATTCCCCCTAAGTTAGGAGATACAGGAAGATTTATGGTACCTTGCTACCTGCAAGATGTCCAAATTAGCAATGCGTTAGCAGACTTAGGAGCCAGTGTAAACCTAATGCCCTATTCGTTATTCAAAAAGCTAGGATTAAATAACTTAAGGCCTACCAGAATGACTATCCAACTCGTGGACAGATCAGTTAAGATTCCTCGAGGAATAGCTGAAGATGTCCTAGTTAGAGTGGATAAGTTCGCATTTCCCGTTGATTTCATCATTATGGACATTGAGGAAGACATGAAGGTCCCACTCATTCTTGGCAGACCATTCCTGAATACTGTCAAGGCCGTAATAGATGTGCACGAGAAATCATTGAAATTAAGGGTTGGAGGAGAAGAAATCACATTCAATATTGATCGTCTCATGAACCATTCTCACGAAGAAGATGTAAATCTTAATTCTTTTCAAGAACTCGTCAACGAATACCTGGAAGAAACCATGGCTATATGTAGTCAAGATCAAATTTGTAAGGATCTGTTCTTTAGACCTCCTTAAGGAAATCTCGACAACCAATTAGCCATAAACCTTAGTCAACACAAATCTCCCCTCTCTGAAAGTAATTTTCTTGGCAAGACTATCCAAATAGCACCACTAGGGCAAGGCATTCCTTTACCTCTATTAAGCAGAAGACCGAATGAAGAAACAGATTTCATTCCGGAATATCAGGAACCCCAGTCAAAAGAGGACTGCGAGGAGATTTCCAAACCTACCTTCGAGATGAAAGAAGACATTTCTGAAGAGGAATCATTAAGAAGGACAATTTACATAAATGAAGAACATATAGCATTAGTGACCGCTACTGAAGATTCAGAATTCCAGGAGAAGTATGACTCGTTGGACCGAAAGGAGATAGCTAAGATGAAGCCATCTATCGAGGAACCTCCGAAATTGGAATTAAAGAAGTTACCCGACAATCTGGAGTATGCATTCTTAAAAGGAGAATCGCAACTCCCCGTAATCATCTAAAAAAACCTCGCGCCATAAGAGAAGGAGAAATTGATTCAAGTTTTGAAATCACATAAGAAGGAAATTGCTTGGAAGATCTCCGACATAAAAGGAATTAGCCCCAACTATTATACCCACAAGATTTTCATGGAAGATGATTTCAAACCTTCAGTTCAAAAGCAAAGAAGGGTAAACCCTATGATTCAAGAAGTCATCAAGAAAGAAGTAATCAAACTTCTGGATGCCGGTCTGATCTATCCCATATTTGATTCACCATGGGTTAGTCCTATTCAAGTGGTACCCAAAAAGGGAGGGACAGCCGTAATTCAAAATGAGAATAATGAGCTTATTCCAACTCGGGAAGTCACCGGTTGGAGGGTTTGCATAGATTATCGTAAACTAAATGATACAACCCGAAAGGATCATTTTCCATTACCTTTCATCGATCAAATGTTGGAACGTCTATCAGGAAATGAATACTATTGTTTCCTTGACGGTTTTTCGGGCTACTTTCAAATTCCCCGCAATCTAAAGGACCAAGAAAAGATAACCTTTACATGTCCTTATGGAACATTTGCTTATCGACGCATGCCCTTTGGGCTATGCAATGCACCAGCTACATTCCAGCGATGCATGGTAGCAATATTCCACAACATGATTGAACGTTGTATGGAAGTCTTCATGGACGACTTCTCAGTCTTTGGTAGTACCTTTGATTTGTGCCTTTCAAACCTTGAAAAGATGCCCACCCGGTGTGAAGATTCAAATTTAGTTCTGAATTGGGAAAAATGTCACTTCATGGTTAAAGAAGGGATAGTTTTAGGACATAAGATTTCAAACGCAGGAATAGAAGTTGATAAGGCTAAGATTGAGACCATTACCAAACTTCCAGAACCTACCACAGTAAAAGCGATAAGGATTTTCCTTGGACACGCCGGTTTTTACCAACACTTCATTAAGGATTTTTTAAAGGTCACACAACCTCTCACTCATCTCCTAGGAAAGGAAGTCCCGTTTGTCTTAATGAAGAATGTCGAAAAGCATTCAACTATCTGAAGGAACAGCTAACACATGTACCCATCATGATAGCTCCTGATTGGAGTTTACCATTTGAAATCATGTGTGATGTGAGTGACTTCGTAGTTGGATCCGTACTTGGACAGCGGACATATAAGCACTTTCATCCAATCTATTACGCAAGCAAAACCTTAACCAGAGCTCAAGAGAATTACACTACCATGAAAAAGGAGCTGCTAGCTGTAGTATTTGCCTTCGACAAATTTCGTTCCTATCTCATCCTGTCCAAAACTACAGTCTATACAGATCATTCAGCCCTCAAATATCTATTCACAAAGCAAGACGCGAAACCAAGACTCCTACGATGGATCTTCCTCCTTCTGGAATTCGATATTGAAATTAAAGATAAGAAAGGAGCAGAGAACGTCACAGTAGATTATCTTAGTCATTTGGAGAACCCCGCGATGGAACAACTTGCTGAACAAGATATCAGAGATAAATTTCGGGAAGAACAGCTTATGAGTTTAGGAAAAACTCACATTGGATCACAATTTACTGACACTCCTTGGTATGCCGACATGGCCAACTACCTAGTTTCCAGAGTAGTACAGAAGGGAATGAGCACCTCCCGAAGAAGGAAGTTCTTCAGGGATGCCAAGTACTACTACTGGGAAGATCCTTACCTATTTAGAATTTTCCCTGATCAGATAATTAGGAGGTGGGAAGATGAAAAACAAGCCGCAGGGATTCTTCACCAATGTCACCACGGACCAACTGGAGGTCATCATGGAGCAAACTTAACTGCAAGAAAAGTCTACGAATCAGGATTTTATTGGCCGTCTATATTCCGAGATGCGCAAGAGCTTGTAAAGCGTTGCGACGCATGCCAAAGTCAAGGTATTATCTCTATGAAGAATGAGATACCTCGGACTAATATACAAGCTTGCGAGATCTTTGATATATGGGGATTAGACTTCATGGGGCCATTCCCAAAGTCTAATGGGAAAGAATATGTCCTCGTAGCAGTAGATTACGTCTCCAGATGGGTCGAAGCCCAAGCATTTCCAACCAATGATGCCAAAGTCGTCACCAACTTCCTGAAGAGACTCTTCTGCCGATTTGGAGCTCCCCGCACTATAATAAGTGATAGAGGCACACACTTCTGCAATACTCAATTTATGAAGGTGATGCTACAATATGGAGTTACCCACAAGATGTCCACTGCCTATCATCCGCAGACTAATGGACAAGCATAGGTCACGAACAGAGCACTCAAAAGAATCCTAGAACGAACTGTCGGCCATCATGGAAATAAATGGGCATTCCGGACTGCTTACAAGAATCCTCTAGGGACTACACCCTACCGCATGATCTATGGAAAAGCCTGTCACCTTCCGCTGGAACTTGAATATAAAGCTCTCTAGGCGCTGAAGACCTACAACCTCGATCCCTCAGTTACCGTAAAGCATCGGAAGATGCAGATGAACGAACTTGCTGAATTAAGAGATCAAGCATATGAAACGTCATACAACTACAAGGAACGAACGAAGCTTACACACGACGCAAAATTGATTCCTACAAAGTTCGCTCCTGGAGATAAAGTTCTGCTCTTTAATTCTCGGTTCAAGAAGTTCGCTGTTAGATCAAGATGGAGTGGCCCATACAAAGTTATACATGCTTTTCCACATGGAGCCGTGGAATTAGAAGGACTTACTGGAAACTTCAAATTCAACAGCCACCGGCTAAAAGCTTATCTAGAAGACCACGACAAGGAGGAGCACCTCTTCTCCTTTGATCCATTCTGAAGATCTGACAAAGAAAAGTCGAGCTGTAATGACTTGATAAACAAAGCTCTCTTGGGAGGCACCCTTTTTTTATCCTTTTTATTTTTATTTATTTTTATTTCAATTATTTTCAGTCTAAAAATATTATCTCTGTGTACTAACAACTAAGCGCCATACTTGCGCTTAGTGCTTACAAGTTTGGTGAATGTGTTCAGGTAAAAATGCCAAGTTCAGAAGCTTCAGTTTACATCCCAGTTCGTAGGAGGAGGACCCCTAGAGTTTACTCATTCGGAAGCAGTGCTGATCAGAACAAGCCATCAACAGGGCAATTAGGCCCAAGGTGATTGATATTAGATAGTGTTGAGGAGGACATTGGCACAGCACAGCCAGCTCCTCCTATTCGACAATCTAGATGTTTAGCTAGGAAGCCTGCTGAGCACACACAGCTATTAGAGACACATGAGCCATAGACGGTGATACACTATGGAGCCACCTTAAATGACCCTAATGTTACATGGGCAATACTCAGAGACCAGAAGAGGCTCTACCAAGCCCTTAGAGCATACCTTCAGTGTGAAGGGATGCCACGCAGTACTATGGGCATGTCGTCATTTAGGTTAGCGTGATGTGTTCAGCCGACACGACAAGCTACCCCCAGGCGTTCCACACCGACCTCAGTTCACTTAGTTGCTTCAGCTGCCATGCCTGCACATGCTACTCCTATTCCCATAACGCCGCCTGCTCCAGTCACTGAGCCAGTCCCAGTCACTGAGCTACCTGAGGGTTGTCACCTAGTCACTATTCCCATATCAGTTGAGCCACCCACGGCCCAGGCATTTGAGATCACCGGGAACATACCTGACGAGGAGCCTTTCTCGAGCCTATCACACCTGGAGTTGCCGTCAGACCTCTGTCTGGATTCACTACTAGGCCCTGAGTTGTGAAATGTCCCATTCATATTGATTATAAACGTTCCATATTAATTGATTTCGTTGTGAGGTTTTGACCTCTATATGAGACGTTTTTCAAAGACTGCATTCATTTTTAAAACAACCATAACCTTTATTTTATCAATAAAGATTTTAAAAACATTACGTAGATTATCAAATAATGATAATCTAAAATATACTGTTTACACACGACCATTACATAATGGTTTACAATAGAAATATATTACATCGACATATATTTATTGAATGCAGTTTTTACACAATATCATACAAACATGGACTCCAAATCTTGTCCTTATTTTAGTATGCAACAGCGGAAGCTCTTTGTATTCACCTGAGAATACACATGCTTTAAACGTCAACAAAAATGTTGGTGAGTTATAGGTTTAACCTATATATATCAAATCGTAACAATAGACCACAAGATTTCATATTTCAATACACATCTCATACATAGAGATAAAAATCATTCATATGGTGAACACCTGGTAACCGACATTAACAAGATGCATATATAAGAATATCCCCATCATTTCGGGACACCCTTCGGATATGATATAAATTTCGAAGTACTAAAGCATCCAGTACTTTGGATGGGGTTTGTTAGGCCCAATAGATCTATTTTTAGGATTCACGTCAATTAGGGTGTCTGTTCCCTAATTCTTAGATTACCAGACTTAATAAAAAGGGGCATATTCGATTTCGATAATTCAACCATAGAATGTAGTTTCACGTACTTATGTATATTTTGTAAATCATTTATAAAACCTGCATGTATTCTCATCCCAAAAATATTAGATTTTAAAAGTGGGACTATAACTCACTTTCACAGATATTTCCTTCCTCGAAAATAAGACTTGTCCACGGATCGATTCACGAACCTATACAAATATGTACATATATATCAAAGTATAATCAAAATATAATTACAACCATTTTTATTATGTTTTAAAGATTTGAGTGTATTAAGTCAGCTGTCCTCGTTAGTAACCTACAACTAGTTGTCCACAGTTAGATGTACAGAAATAAATCGATATATATTATCTTGAATCAATCCACGACCCAGTGTATACACGTCTCAGGCTAAATCACAACTCAAAGTATATATATTTTTGGAATCAACCTCAACCCTGTATAGCTAACTCCAACATTACTGCATATAGAGTGTCTACGGTTGTTCCAAATAATATATATACATGGGTCGATATGATATGTCAAAACATTTGCATACGTGTCTATGGTATCCCAAGATTACATAATATATTAGAATACATGTATAATACAATATAAGTTAGCTAGGATATGATTTGTATAGATTTGTTAAACATTTCCCGCAGCTAAAAAGATCAAAAATATCCAATCTTGATTTACCCATAACTTCTTCATTTTAAATCCGTTTTGAGTGAATCAAATTGATATGGTTTCATATTGAATTCTAGTTTAAGAATCCAAACAGAAAAATTATAGGTTTATAGTCGGAAATTTAAGTTACATGTCAATTACTAAAGAGGTAGTCATTTTCGTCGAAAGAACGACATCTTGATGACCATTTTGAAAAAACATACTTTCACTTTGAGTTTAACCAAGATTTTTGGATATAGTTTCATGTTCATATGAAAAATTATTTTCCCAGAAGAACAACTTTTAAATCAAAGTTTATCATAGTTTTTAATTATCCAAACGAAAACAGCCCCCGGTTTCACTACGACGGCGTATATCCGATTTTATGGTGTTCATCGTGTTTCCAGGTTTTAAATCATTAAGTTAGAATATCATATAGATATAGGACATGTGTTTAGTTGATTTTAAAATTCAAGTTAGAAGGATTAACTTTTGTTTGCGAACAAGTTTAGAATTAACTAAACTATGTTCTAGTGATTACAAGATTAAACCTTCGAATAAGATAGCTTTATATGTATGAATCGAATGATGTTATGAACATCATTACTACCTAAAGTTCCTTGGATAAACCTACTGGAAATCAAAAAAATAGATCTAGCTTCAAAGGATCCTTGGATGGCTTGAAAGTTCTTGAAGCAGAATCATGACACGAAAACAATTTCAAGTAAGATTTCCACTCGAAATAAGATTGTTATAGTTATAGAAATTGAATTAAAGTTTGAATATGATTATTACCGTGTATTAGAAAGATAACCTACTATAAGTAACAAAGGTTTCTTGATCTTGGATGATTACTTAGAATGGATTTAGAAAACTTGGAAGTAAACTTGCAATCTTGGAAGTATTCTTGATTTTATGAAACTAGAACTTTTGATCTTGGATGAACATCATTACTACCTCAACTTTTCTGGATAAAACTACTGGAAATGAGAAAAATGGATCTAGCTTCAAAGGATCCTTGGATGGCTTGAAAGTTCTTGAAGCAGAATCAAGACATGAAAACAGTTCAAGTAAGATTTTCACTCGAAATAAGATTGTTATAGTTGTAGAAATTGAATCAAAGTTTGAATATGAATATTACCTTAAATTAGAAAGATAACCTACTGTAAATAAAAAAGGTTTCTTGATCTTAAATGATTACTTGGAATGGATTAGAAAGCTTGGAAGTAGACTTGCAAACTTGGAAGTATTCTTGATTTTTATGAAACTATACTTATGGAATTTATGAAGAACACTAATATTTTTGTAATTTTATGAGATATTTCATGCTAGTTGCCAAATGATGGTTCCTACATGAGTTAGGTGACTCACATGGTCTGCTAAAATCTGATCATTGGAGTGTATATACCAATAGTACATACATCTAAAAGCTGTGTATTATACGAGTACGAATACGGGTGCATACGAGTAGAATTGTTGATGAAACTGAACGAGGATGTAATTGTAAGAATTTTTGTTAAGTAGAAGTACTTTGATATGTGTCTTGAAGTCTTTCAAAAGTGTAAGAATACATATCAAAACAGAACATGTATATACATTCTAATGGAGTCGTTAAGTCTTCGTTAGTCGTTACATGTAAGTGTTGTTTTGAAACCTTTAAGTTAACGATCTCAATTAATGTTGTTAACCCAATGTTTATTATATCAAATGAGATGTTAAATTATTATATTATCATGATATTATGATGTATGAATATCTCTTAATATGATATATACATTAAAATATCGTTACAACGATAATCGTTACATATAAGTCTCGTTTCGTAATTCTTGAGTTAGTAGTCTTGTTTTTACACATGTAGTTCATTGTTAACACACTTAATGATATATTTAAATATCATTTTATCATGTTAAATATAGTGTATCAATATCTTAATATGATACATATATATTTAGTAGACGTTATCATAACGATAATCGTTATATATATCATTTCGAGTTTCTTAACTTAGTAATCTCATTTCTTATGTATATCACACATTGTTAATATACTTAGTGAGATACTTACTCATCATAATCTCGTGTCAACCATATATATATATATGTCTATATATACCACAACATGTAGTTTTTACAATTTTGTAACGTTCGTGAATCGCCGGTCAACTTGGGTGATCAATTATCTATATGAAACTTATTTCATTTAATCAAGTCTTAACAAGTTTGATTGCTTAACACATTGGAAACATTTAGTCATGTAAATATCAATCTCAATTAATATATATAAACATGGAAAATTTCGGGTCACTACAAGTTGGATATAAGGCAACCACTTGAGTATTTGCCGAGACTAGAGGATGATGATTATCTCTTTGGATACTTCGCAGTGCCGACTTAGCACATTGACCAGGATAGTATTCCATAGACTACTTTACTTTATTTTACTTTTAGTTTTATTTTTTTGAAGCATTGTACTAAAAAGTTATATATAGTGGAAATGTTGCCTTTCTCTTTTTGTTCTTCGTGCAGAAATCTTATCAAAAGAGACTGGTCCTTTCCAGCAATTAGGAGACTAACCGTAGGAAGGTCCAGCACTAGGAAAGTAACACGACCATAGGGAAGTAATGCTTCCTCAAACCTATTTCGATTATTACGTAATAAAATCTCTAAGTGTGGGGTAACCCCCGCAATTAACTTGGAAATTTTAGAAGTCAATGTCCTTAATTTATAAAATAGTAAAATATTCTTCTCTAGAGAACATTAGGGACAATGTTCTTCTAAGTGTGGGGTAATGGGTAAATGTTTAAAGGACGAGTAACCGTAAAACGTCAAGTTTTGAAAAATTCTTTTGTCTAAAAAGTAATTAAGCAATGGATATTGGGTGATTTCGAAAAATTTTTACCTTGTTTTTGCCCAAAAGATCTAATAAAATTGCTAGAAATCGGTTTTCAGAACATTCATTAGAACGAAACGATTAAGCTGAAACTTATGTTTTGTGTCAAAATATTTCTTTTAAGAAAATATGTAAAAGGCTACGCATGATCAAGCATGACCCCTACCCCCAAAAGGGTGAGGAATCTTGGACCAATGGTTAGCAAGCGTCATACGTGGTGCAGGTGCGATAATCCTTCCAAAATCATTCTGAATAGAGAAGAAAAAAAGCCATCCGTTTTCGATTCCACTCCACACAATTTAAACCGACCGACTCACATAAAGAGTTGATGAATCAGAAATATTCACCCCAAATTCACTCTAAAAAATACACCATTCATTCCCCTTTCCATTCATCAAAAGATCCAGAGATTAATAAAGAGATAGATCGATCAAATTCGCTTCAAAAGCACTTGTTGAAAGATTCCGAACCCCTGATTGTTTTTGATAGGTTAAAGATCTATTTTCAGTGGATTATCACTTCTTCTCTGGGTACCAGGAACGAAAGACAAAAGTTATGAAGAAAGGGTATGCCGATAATTAAAAAAAAATGTTTGAAAGAGCAAAGTCTCTATGAATAAAGGCAAAGAAAAACCCGAGAAGTTGCCTTGAAGAAGGATACCGGAAGAGCTAAAGAAAATTCTAGACAAAGTCTTAGCAAAATTCGCCTCTTTCGAAGAAAACTTTTACGGATTCCAAGCCACTCTCTATCCAAAATTGGATACTCTAAAGAGTCAAAGTCTATCAATTCTCTCAAAATCAAAAGATCTGGATACCTTTCACCAATCCATAAATTTCCCGACCAAACCTTACAACCCATCTTCCTCTTGAAAGAATGCCTAGGAAGAAGATCAGTGCCGTCCTTACTTAACCGGTGGAGATATCGATGCTTTACCAAGCCTATGATGAGAAATGTTACACGACTAGCTTCTGAGCAACAATACAATTAGAATAGGACACCCTAAATACTTGAGTGATATGAGTAATCCGCTATGTATACTCTACATCTGAGAGTTGGAAAGTACGCCTTTTTCACTATAGATGCAACTGAAATCTAACGACCAGATCATCGAAGCTCGAAACTTTTTCTAATACTTTTGAAAGATGTGATGACTTCTGATGAAGGCATAATAAAAAGATCTACGGGTGGGGCAAGGGAGAATCAATTAGGAAGATCCTTATATTCCCGCTTTTTGCTTGAGGACAAGCAAAGCCAAGTGTGGGGTATTTGATATCGGCCAAAAAGTCACATTTTTACCCCTAATATTAAGCCCTAGAACAATAAAGATTCAAACTTTGTCGGAAAAATTATCGCTTTTCAGTTGATTTTGTAGATTAAGTAATTACGAAGGCGATGCAAAAAGAATCAAGTAAAATGGAGCTAAAACGAAGATTCTAGAGCGAAAATGGTGAAAGACAAGAAATCAAGTTACGATCCAGTGAAATCAGCTGACCAGGAACACCAAACTGCTTGCCAAACGACCTGCCTGGCTCAAAAACGGCCTGCCAAATGGCCAGAGTAAACGGGCACCTTAAACGGCTTGACTTGCCAAACGGCCTCTGCAAACGGCCTGCCAGACGGCTTTCCAAATGGCCTGCCAGCCGTTTGCAGGCAAAAATCAAGTCTATTTAAAGGGCTTTCTCCATCCATTTCAACACACACTCAATTTTCAATTCATTTTATATTTTCAATTTGCCATGACAGAAGTTTGGGTTAGCGTAATTATGTTAATTTAGTACGATTACTGTTATAATACTGAACTAGGAAGTCTGATAGATTTGTATGCTAGCATCTTAAGGATTGACCAACCTAGGTTTTGATCAGGACTTGTACACCTATATGAAACTAGCTACTTTATAGGATTAAGACCCCTGGTTATACTGTATCTGAAGATTCTATGAACTTGGTATGGCCGGAGTTCCCGAGAGGCATTTAATGCGCTTTTAGGACACGGAACTTAGGAATTGAGACATGAATGACCTAGTATGCCTATTGACTATTCTGGAGAGACTTCTTAGGAGATGTTAAGATCTAGTTAGTGCCTTCACGGTGTGACCCAAGCCTATTGCATGCTCTTGTTTGATTGTTGCCTTAGGACTTAGTCATATCAACTGTTTAGGTATTCATTAGGTTTCTATCTGCTTTACTATCAGTATCTTAACAGTAATGCTGTATAATGTTTGAATTGATATGATCTTATTAGTATGATGGAATGGTTGTTAGTTTTCACTTAAGGTTTTGCCAACTTAAAATGACGGATTCCTTCCGTTTGTGATCAGTGTTCAATCAACACGGCACATTGTTATTCAGTTAACTAAACTGATAACGAGGGTTAGGATTAGAGCTCAACTCACTAATAAACCTAGTACTTTACTGAGGATAACCCCCGAGGTATAGTTACCTTTCAATTATACAACCAAGTGACATACTTCTCACTACTCAAAGAGAACTCTGAGAGTTTAGAGATAAGTAGGTCTGTGTAATTGGCTCATTCAACCAGATCTACATAATTCCAAGCATAGTCTTAACATAAGCATAATTACCTTTCTTTAACCCAACACTGATATCTTGGTCAACATTTCCCTGATCTGCATACTCCGGATATCCTTCCACTTATTTACTTTTCTGTATTTAGGACTTTTAGCTAAAACCAACTATTATCTTTTATCTAGGTAATTTAACTAAAAGACAATTATCCACTTGATCTTCAATTCGTTAATCCATAAAAAAAACAAGACATTAGGTTAACTTACACCTTCTACACCTTAGAAAATAAAAGTAAATTTAGGCCCCGCACAATATAAATAAACAAAACCACTGTGTGCTACTTTGTTCCACCAAACCAGACGTCATGCGGCCTAATGACACCGCACGAATAAAATCGTCCGTTAGTAGTATATCACCTGCCCTGTCCATAAACCCTATAAATAGGGCCCATTTATTGTCATTTCAACACACTTCTCTTTTCAAACTTACCTCTTTCAGTACAATTAGTTTCTCACTCTAGCTTTCTCTCACTAGAAAGCTAGATACTTTCGAGGCTTTCTCACCTTTAGAGGAATTACGTACCTAAAGGAGAATATCAAAGATTGTGCTAGGAGGGTCTAGAGAATGTCAGCACTTGTAACATTCAAGACCTCATTTGTATACGGTGAACGCTTTCTTGATTCAATAATATGATTTTGGTATCTTAGATTGCTTTCATTGTGTGCTTACTATCTAGCTGTTATAACTATTTTGTATGTAAATAATTTATCTGAAACTTATACTGTTTATGCTTAAACCTTGTTGGATTTAGAAGTCTAATTCGTGGACCACCTTTTTCGATTATCGATGTAGCTATAACCTAGTATTAGGACCTGATCAATCCTAGGTTACAGGGTAAGTAGTTATTTGTATTTAACATTACAATAAGGTTAGTACCTACGTATAGATAGTTACCTGTCTATCATAGAAGAGTTGCCAACTTAAGATCGTGACTAGAGTGAGTAATTTAGAGTTCAGGGAACACTCACCCATTCAGAAGCATGGTTCGTGTCAGAAGCATGGTTCACGTCAGAAGCAAGATCCTAGGATGTTGTAAGATGATCTAGAGTTGAGTTCTGGGGACCATTTTTTGTTTATTAACGTAATTGTTGATTCTATCAAGATGTCTGAGAATCTTAAGTGGTGTCTAGGATGACAATATACATGGACTTGGTTGTTGGATTTTTCGAATAGTAACCAATTATAATAGGACCAAAAGGATCCCGCCTCTCCGTAGTCTGATTGGACACTTGGTTCGGAAGATAAATTGAGTGAAACACATATGCTTATTAATCAGAAAGTTTGGCGATAAAGGATTTAGCGTCATCTCTAGAAAACCTGAAAAACATAAAAGATAAAATATATATAATATTAATCACGGTATTGATTTATGTAGATTCCTTGTCAAACTCATCTAACTTCGAGGAAGGTATTGTCTCTGCTTTGATCTCGGAGATCGGAGAAGTTGTCTTATATAGAAGTAACGAGCTCAGAAATTCAGTCTCATTTAAAATGAATCTAAACCCTGATGAATCTTGTCAGAACATTTCTTATCCTTGTAGTCCAAGAAATCGGATAACTTCGCCTGACTTAGAGATTTCATCACTTTTAGAGAAATTTTATTTCAACAAATTAGGATTCTGCCCTTTCATGATCCAAAAGGAAGGTTCAGTCTCGATGAACTCTTACACATGGAAGATGAAATACGGGAAGAATATCCGACTCTCTCCAAATATCCAGTTCTTATCACACTTATTCCAGTAAAAGACCAATACGTAGATAATACAGACACTCCATCTATTGGAAGATTGGATGTTTACCAATCATTCGTCAGACATCTCTGTTCCTCAGACTTTTCATTTTCCAAACTCCATATGAATTTCATGCGTGATATGCGTAATCGAGTCTGTTCTCTTCATAAACTCTCAAAAGAATCTGGGGAAGAGATTTATCTCAAATATCGAGACGAAGAAATCGAAATGAAATTTGATTTTGACTTATTCGTAGGTCTCCTCTCTCATTATCGATGATAAAGAATTTTTAAGATGAACTAAATAATCCAGACCCTGACGCTAAGAAGGATTATAATTTTTAAAACATAGTTTCAAAACTTCTGTTCGAGCTTAATTAGCATGATGAAGGACTAATGGATGAGATTTGATAATGCTTAAATTATACATATTTTTATAAACGTTTTAAAGTGTTATCTCGGTATTTAAACATTATTTTAAGTACCTTTATAAACAAAAGTTATTATTTCGTATGAAAATGTATTTTTAATGTGTTTGTTTAGAAAATGTGATTAACAGGGTTAAAAGATGAAGAAGCAGAAAAGTTGTCAAAGCCGCCGGCTGGGAAGAAGTTAAGCCGTCAACTATGGCAATAAGTTCCAGAAAGTTCTAGATTTGAGCCAGAAATTGAAGAAACTTGGAGATCAAGTAAAAGCATAAAGAGCCACCGACTAAAGTAAAAGAAGCCGCTGACTAGAAGGATTTGTTCCTTGTACGTAAAGCTAAAGTCGAGATTATTAAGGACTCTAGACATAGAGCCACCGACTAGATCATTTAAAACTGCCAGTTTTGGAAGCTAAAACAAGAATTACTTATGCTTGATGACAAAGAAAACCGTCCGGTTGGGGATATTTGAGTCGGTAGCCGCTAGGTAAATCAATTAAAGCCACTGGCTAAGTGTGGAATAAAAAAAATCTATAAATAGAGTTTGACTTTTACAGTTTTTGATATACATTCGATTTTAGGTTTAGCCACGAATTAGATACGAAATATTCAGAGTTTTAGTGTTTCAATTTAAGTTTGAAGTTATTGAATTCTTTCTTTTGCATTGGATTTAAGTTTTTATTCAAGTTAATTCAAGATTGTTCTTGTCTTTATGGCTTTCAAGGTACAATTACTATTTATATTATGCATCTCTTTAATTATGTTTTCTTTTGATTATTTGTGTTTCTATTCGTCTCCTACTATGAACTAAACGTTCATAGTGATTATTTGGATGAAAACTGAGAAATCTGAGATTTTAAGATGATGACTCCCACGAAGCCGACGACTTTGATATTGAATTTGCACAGTTTTCGGATCTAACCAAAATTGTGTAATTATGTTGATGTGATTGTTTTTATTCTATTTATTACTGTTATGATTTGGATCTTTATTTGAAATGCTTAATGATTAGGTGAATGGAAACTAGGATTAACTTAATCTTAAGTATTCGTTTGCTCGATTTATCCAACTTTTAAGATTAATCATATTGGACAAAGTGTTTAGATTGCATGAAATATAGCTAAAAATTATTAGTGGTAATAAGTGGATGAATATTAATTGCACTTATATAGTAAATCACTTTGTTAGGCTTATTCAAGAACCTTAGTTTATGAGAATTCGTTTATCAATTGCATGAGAATATGATTAAGAATAATAATTAGAACATCACTAAAAGTTAATCTGATTAGGTTTATTAGCTTATTTATTTTTCAGTCTAATTGAATGTTGTATTTGTTCTCATCACAAGATTTAGATAATATTTATCATGCGGTTATATGAATGTTGTAAGTTAGGATATTAGCTTTGCACAATAACATAGTTAATATGTGTTTAAGTCTTAATATGTGATCTTCATGTGATAATTATTTTAACTTTTTTAATAAGGAATAGCAGTCGGTCTATAATTGTTATTTTGTTAATTATCAATATAAGCTATGAAACCAACTAATTGAAATCTCTTATGACTCGAAAGTCGTAATAACCACTATTTTATATACATTTGAATTAAAATCAACTCATATTCTATCTTTTCTAAGATGGTCTTACCAAAAGATAATTATAATCTATATTAATAATAAATACTTCTAATTCTTTCCTAAGGATTAGACTAAAAAATAAAATATAACTTGAATTCGCTCCGGATCTCTTAGGACGATAACCTAACTTACTAATTACTATACTACCTTGATCGGGTTTTGGTGCTCGTTAGGGTATTAAAAGTGAAAAGTAAATTACATAATATAAATTTAAAAGTTGAAACAAAGTAAACACAAGCACAAACTTTTACACATATCAACTTTTTGGCGTCGCTACCGGGGACGGGGTAAATATAAATTATTTAAATATATTTTTGGTGTATTGATAATTCATGAAAAATGGTGACTATGGATCTCTAGGGTTAGGTGTAAGACCCGTTTATTCGTACAATGTATATGTGAAGAGTACGTACGACATATAACGAATATGTATATATATATATATATATATATATATATATATATATATATATATATATATATATATATATATATATATATATATATATATATATATATATAAGGGCGTACGATGGGCTTACCAAGATAATATTCGAGTTGTGACGCGTAATAGAAGTGTTTGTGTTTTAACGTGCATGTACATTAGATTTATGAGGCATGCGAAGCGTGAACTCGTTACCATGGTCGAATGCATGAAAATGGGTCAAATCGTGCTCAAGGTCGCGGCATGGAGAGCTTGGTCGCGGCGCGACATTTCAAAGGATTCCAGATCAGGATGACAAAACAACCACCAGACCACGCTGGTGGTCGCGGCGCGAGGAAAGAGGGCCGCGGCGCGGCGATACTGGGTGACTGGTTCCAGATTTTGCACTTTTAAAGGGGAAGTGAGGGCATTTTAGTCTTTTTGCATATGGGACAGATTATATCCCCAAATCTGGTCCATTCATTTCATTTTATCATTTACATTTCCTTTTTCTTTCTCATTTTCCTCTCAAAGCTTCAAACCCCAATTCATTCTAAGTGTAAATCAAGGAAGAGGAAGCGGGATTCGATCTTTGGAGCAAGAACAAACGTTGTTCTCCTCATTCTTAGCTACGATTTGATACTAGTGGTAAGTCTTCTATCCAAAATTCGTTCTTAAGATTCATGTTCATATTTAGGGGATTTTGATTGTGATTCATAATGAAACCCCATTAGTTGTTAATGGAAGGTTAACACCAAGATTCGGGTTTATAAGTGATGAAGGCAGGTTTTGGGTTTGGTGTGCAAGTTGTGACGACCCGGAAATTTCCGACCAAATTTAAACTTAATCTTTATATGATTTCGATACGATAAGCAAAGTCTGTAATGTTGAGTCTCAAAAGTTGTGGAACTATATTCATGTAATCAATTACCCTTTGACTGTGCTCGACGATTCACTAATGATTGTTGTAATTAGTTATATATATATATATATATATATATATATATATATATATATATATATATATATATATATATATATATATATATATATATATATATATATAAACATCACCTTATATAATAAATCGAAATACGACTTAATCAATTGAGTTAATTATGTAAAATATTACACAAGATAAAAAGTTGTTATTAAAAATAAAACTATAAATATTTTTAATATGTTTATAATGTATAAATAATAAATATTCAATAGGAGTTAATATGCAATATATTATGTATTACATAAGTAATGATACATACATATATATATATATATATATATATATATATATATATATATATATATATATATATATATATATATATATATATATGTATGTATGTATATATATATATGTATGTATATATATATATGTATATATATATATATATGTATATATATATATATGTGTATATATATACAATACAAGTATAAATATAATTGTTATAATAATATTATATTAATTCTAATAATAATATCAACAATATTGTTGATTATAAGCTATAGATACGAACATGATATATATAGATTGATATAGTATTATTATATTTAATATTAATGTTATTAACAATATTATGATTATTACATTCAATATTATTATTAGTGTTATTATTAATAATAATAATAATTGTAATATTGTAATATCAGTTCAAATTTAAGATATAAAGATATATTATATATATAATATGATATGTATAAGTTATTATATCATTATTATCGATATTATTATTATCATGAATAATATTAATATAACTAATATTATTTAGTATCACCACAAATATTATTATTTATTATTAAATTTATTATTTTCATTATAATCATCATCATTGTTATTATTAACATTATCATATTATTATCATTTATTATTAATATCTTTAGCAATATTATTATTATTATTAATATTATTATTATTATTATTATTAATTGGTAATATTAGTATTATTATTAATACAATTCTTATTATTATTTGTATTGTTGTTATTAATATATTAATTATTAATATATATTAAGTATAAAAAAAACAAAAACAAAAACAAAAAATATATATATATATATTATAAAAAAATCTAATATATACGAAATCCATATCTGCTTTTAAATTTTTTTCTTCTGATTAGAATGCTGTCGATGGATTTTTGCTACAAAACAAGTTAATCAAATCCTATTACTGTATTAATCGTCACTTACACATGATATATGTACCTACTACTGCAATTTGTAAAAGGGAATTAAAAAATCACAGAAAACACAGATGATAAGCAAGAACACTCTGTACGCGTATTATTTTCTCAAGAGCTCAAATTCAAAACAAATTTTGAAAATCCAAAATTGCAGAAAGGTTAGGAATCTTTTGTTTAAACTATCTGAAAGTTTCTAGTTTTCAATTTGTTCTATTTACTCTAAATTTTGAAGTCAAACATGAAGAATAAAAAGTCAAACATATGAACAAAAATCAAATTCGAATTCATTTTAATGTTTAAAGATCATTTGATGATGCAGAAAGTTTCTATTAATGATTTCTAACACAATTCATGTTGTCATTATAATCGAAAACGCTCTAAAAATCAAAATTCGAATTTGTGTTCAAGGTGTTCTTGACCGGGATTAACAATAGTTTGAAGTTGAATAAATTTTCAAAATCTAAAAATTCAATTATGTTAGGAATCATTCATGTAAACTATATGCAAAATATCAAATTCCAATTCATCTTAACGAACTCGAATTTTTAAGTCAAAGTTTTTAACTCCAAAAGTCAAACATTTGTTCTTGAACGAATTCGAATTTATTGTTATGTTTTAAGTTAAATAAGAATTTCCAATAGCTTCTATAGATGATTTAAAATGTGTTTTGTGTTGTAACAATTGACCAAATCTCTATAAAATACGAAATTAAATTTTTTTTTGTTTTATAAAGGCCTGCGACGAACAGCTATCTGTGATGATATATATATATATATATATATATATATATATATATATATATATATATATATATATATATATATATATATATATATATATATATATATATATTTTGTTTTCAATTAAGATAAACACTAGATACTTATATTGTTATTATTACTTTGATGTAATTAAAAAAAAATTTAGTGAATGACAAACTCACGATCGAGATTAAATTTTTTTTTTAAGGGGAGAAGATGAACTAACATAATTACGGGTTATATACTTTTTCTTTGCATAAAATTTCAGAGATACAGAGTAATGGTCTAGGGTGCTTGTGTGTTATCTAGAGGTCAGGGGTTCGAGCCCTGCACTGGCCTATTTTTTTTAGAATCCATTTTATAAGGTAGTTTTTATAACTTTTATTATTATTATTATTATTAATGTTATTATTATTATTATTATTATTATTATTATTATTATTATTATTATTATTATTATTATTATTATTATTATTATTATGTATTATAATTATTATCATTATTATTATTAGTTATCATTGTGATTATTGTTATTAATATTATTATTATTATTATTATTATTATTATTATTATTATTATTATTATTATTATTATTACTATTATTACTATAATTATTATTATTATTATTATTATTATTATTATTATTATTATTATTATTATTATTATTATTATTACAATACTAAAATAAATAATATTATTATGAGTACTAGGATTATCATTAATACCATTATTATCATTATGTATTACTATTATCATGATTTCTAATATTATTATTATTATTATTAAGATTTCTATCATTATTATAAGTATCAGTATTAACAACATCATTATTAGTATTATTATTAATAACGTTATTATTATTATTA
Organism: Rutidosis leptorrhynchoides; assembly: GCF_046630445.1. Taxonomy (NCBI): domain Eukaryota; kingdom Viridiplantae; phylum Streptophyta; class Magnoliopsida; order Asterales; family Asteraceae; genus Rutidosis; species Rutidosis leptorrhynchoides. Next base: position 191,725,335 of record NC_092338.1, read on the forward strand.
TTATTATCATTAGTAATTCATTAGAATTATCAAAAACTATCTTTTTAAGTAGATAAATACTTTGTTCATAAAATATACTTATTATATATACTATAATTATATCAATATTTTACATAACTATATATATCAAATCTATAAATATTATTTATATAAATACTTACAAATAACAAACTATTGATTTTAATATAACACTAAACAATTATGTATATGAATATGGATATGGATATATAACTACATAAATCTTAATCATTTTAAATAAATATTCAGATTAAATAAACATAATATATAAATTAAGATATAATAAATAAATTTGTTCAGTTATGATTATATATTTTAATATATATACAAATGATATAGGTTCGTGAATCTGAGGCCAACCCTACACCTGTTCAATGTTGTCATATGTATTTTTACTACAAAATACAATATTGTGAGTTCATTTGATTCCCTTTTACTCTTTACATTTTTGGAACTGAGAATACATGCGCTGTTTTTACAACTACTTTATTAAATACTTTTGAAATATATTTTTGGACTGCGAATACATGAAATGCTTTTATAAATGTTTGACGAGATAGACACAAGCAAAACATTCCTCAAATGAATTATTATGCAGACAGAAGTTCTGTGGATTATTATTGAATTATGTGGACATGATAATTGCCACCAATTGATGTGAATATTTTTCCCCTGATTATCATTTCTTGGTAACCTAAAAATTAGAAACGGGTATGGCCCTAATTCACGCGAATCCTAAAGGTAGTTACCGGGTTTAACACCCCCACCCAGAATGTTCACTAGACGGAAAAGCTAGTGGGTGTGGTGTTTAGTACTTCAAAGTTTATATATTATACAGACGAGAGGTTCTGTTTTGGGGATATTATTTATGCGCATTATATGTTAAGGTCGGTTACCAAGCCAAGCTAAGAAAGCAAAGTGAATGTTATGTATCGAGAGAATGATTTTATACACAGGTTATGTGTATGTTATTTTTGTGCACGAGATATGTGTACGGTTACTAAGATTTATGAAAGATGATTTCGTACACGAGAAAGGTGTACTGTATTTAAAAGATATCGCATGTACATTACAGGTGGGTATAGGATTCGGGCCCATTTGTGTAGTGACCCGAACTTTTCCATGTTTATATATATTAATTGAGATTGATGTTTACATGATTAAATGTTTCCAACATGTTAAGCAATCAAACTTGTTAAGACTTGATTAATTGAAATAGGTTTCATATAGACAATTGACCACCCAAGTTGACCGGTGATTCACGAACGTTAAAACTTGTAAAAAAACTATATGATGACATATATATGGTTATATATATAGTTAACATGATATTATGATAAGTAAACATATCATTAATTATATTAACAATGAACTACATATGTAAAAACAAGACTACTAACTTAATGATTTTGAAACGAGACATATATGTAACGTTTATCGTTGTAACGACATTTAATGTATATATATCATATTAAGAGATATTCGTACATCATAATATCATGATAATATAATAATTTAAAATCTCTTTTGATATTATAAACATTGGGTTAACAATATTTAACAAGATCGTTAACCTAAAGGTTTCAAAACAACACTTACATGTAACGACTAACGATGACTTAACGACTCAGTTAAAATGTATATACATGTAGTGTTTTAATATGTATTTATACACTTTTGAAAGACTTCAATACACTTATCAAAATACTTCTACTTAACAAAAATGCTTACAATTACATTCTCGTTCAGTTTCATCAACAATTCTACTCGTATGCACCCGTATTCGTACTCGTACAATACACAGCTTTTAGATGTATGTACTATTGGTATATACACTCCAATGATCAGCTCTTAGCAGCCCATGTGAGTCACCTAACACATGTGGGAACCATCATTTGGCAACTAGCATGAAATATCTCATAAGATTACAAAAATATGAGTAATCATTCATGACTTATTTACATGAAAACAAAATTACATATCCTTTATATCCAATCCATACACCAACGACCAAAAACACCTACAAACACTTTCATTCTTCAATTTTCTTCATCTAATTGAACTCTCTCAAGTTCTATCTTCAAGTTCTAAGTGTTCTTCATAAATTCCAAAAGTTCTAGTTTCATAAAATCAAGAATACTTTCAAGTTTGCTAGCTCACTTCCAATCTTGTAAGGTGATCATCCAACCTCAAGAAATCTTTGTTTCTTACAGTAGGTTATCATTCTAATACAAGGTAATAATCATATTCAAACTTTGGTTCAATTTCTATAACTATAACAATCTTATTTCAAGTGATGATCTTACTTGAACTTGTTTTCGTGTCATGATTTTGCTTCAAGAACTTTGAGCCATCCAAGGATCCATTGAAGCTAGATCCACTTTCCTCTTTTCCAGTAGGTTCATCCAAGGAACTTAAGGTAGTAATGATGTTCATAACATCATTCGATTCATACATATAAAGCTATCTTATTCGAAGGTTTAAACTTGTAATCACTAGAACATAGTTTAGTTAATTCTAAACTTGTTCGCAAACAAAAGTTAATCCTTCTAACTTGACTTTTAAAATCAACTAAACACATGTTCTATATCTATATGATATGCTAACTTAATGATTTAAAACCTGGAAACACGAAAAACACCGTAAAACCGGATTTACGCCGTCGTAGTAACACCGCGGGCTGTTTTGGGTTAGTTAATTAAAAACTATGATAAACTTTGATTTAAAAGTTGTTATTCTGAGAAAATTATTTTTATTATGAACATGAAACTATATCCAAAAATTATGGTTAAACTCAAAGTGGAAGTATGTTTTCTAAAATGGTCATCTAGACGTCGTTCTTTCGACTGAAATGACTACCTTTACAAAAACGACTTGTAACTTATTTTTCCGACTATAAACCTATACTTTTTCTGTTTAGATTCATAAAATAGAGTTCAATATGAAACCATAGCAATTTGATTCACTCAAAACGGATTTAAAATGAAGAAGTTATGGGTAAAACAAGATTGGATAATTTTTCTCATTTTAGCTACGTGAAAATTGGTAACAAATCTATTCCAACCATAACTTAATCAACTTGTATTGTATATTATGTAATCTTGAGATACCATAGACACGTATACAATGTTTCGACCTATCATGTCGACACATCTATTTATATTTCGGAACAACCATAGACACTCTATATGTGAATGTTGGAGTTAGCTATACAGGGTTGAGGTTGATTCCAAAATATATTTAGTTTGAGTTGTGATCAATACTGAGATACGTATACACTGGGTCGTGGATTGATTCAAGATAATATTTATCGATTTATTTCTGTACATCTAACTGTGGACAACTAGTTGTAGGTTACTAACGAGGACAGCTGACTTAATAAACTTAAAACATCAAAATATATTAAAAGTGTTGTAAATATATTTTGAACATACTTTGATATATATGTATATATTGTTATAGGTTCGTGAATCAACCAGTGGCCAAGTCTTACTTCCCGACGAAGTAAAAATCTGTGAAAGTGAGTTATAGTCCCACTTTTAAAATCTAATATTTTTGGGATGAGAATACATGCAGGTTTTATAAATGATTTACAAAATAGACACAAGTACGTGAAACTACATTCTATGGTTGAATTATCGAAATCGAATATGCCCCTTTTTATTAAGTCTGGTAATCTAAGAATTAGGGAACAGACACCCTAATTGACGCGAATCCTAAAGATAGATCTATTGGGCCTAACAAACCCCATCCAAAGTACCGGATGCTTTAGTACTTCGAAATTTATATCATATCCGAAGGGTGTCCCGGAATGATGGGGATATTCTTATATATGCATCTTGTTATTGTCGTTTACCAGGTGTTCACCATATGAATGATTTTTATCTCTATGTATGGGATGTGTATTGAAATATGAAATCTTGTGGTCTATTATTATGATTTGATATATATAGGCTAAACCTATAACTCACCAACATTTTTGTTGACGTTTTAAGCATGTTTATTCTCAGGTGATTATTAAGAGCTTCCGCTGTCGCATACTTAAATAAGGACGAGATTTGGAGTCCATGCTTGTATGATATTGTGTAAAAACTGCATTCAAGAAACTTATTTTGTTGTAACATATTTGTATTGTAAACCATTATGTAATGGTCGTGTGTAGACATGATATTTTAGATTATCATTATTTGATAATCTACGTAAAGCTTTTTAAACCTTTATTGATGAAATAAAGGTTATGGTTTGTTTTAAAATGAATGCAGTCTTTGAAAAACGTCTCATATAGAGGTCAAAACCTCGCAACGAAATCAATTAATATGGAACGTTTTTAATCAATAAGAACGGGACATTTCAGTTGGTATCCGAGCGTTGGTCTTAGAGAACCAGAAAATTTGCATTAGTGTGTCTTATCGAGTTTGTTAGGATGCATTAGTGAGTCTGGACTTCGACCGTGTTTTCTTTAAAAATGATTGCTTAACATTTTTGTTGGAAACTATATATATTTAACATATGAATATTATGTGATATATTAATCTCTTAACGTGTTTGATATTATGTGATAGATGTCTACCTCTAGAACAAGTCCCATTGACTCACCTAATAATAATGAAGAGTCAAATGTAAATTGGAATGATTTGTGGACTGATTCACAAGTTCCCGAAGAGGAACCGGAAGAAGAGTCGGAACCGGAAGAAGAATCGGAACCGGATGAAGAAATAGAACCGGTGGGGGAAATAATAAAACGGTTAAGTAAAAGAAAATCCTCAACCAACCGACCAAAGTTAATTATGGTCAATGGTGTTTCCGCCAAGGAAGCAAAATATTGGGAGGATTACCAATTCTCCGATGAATCGGATTCCGACGAGAATTCCGATGATGTTATAGAAATTACCCCAACTGAATTTAAAAAGGCAAAAGAAAATAATAAGGGAAAGGGCATAAAAATAGAGAAATCTAATTCCAACCCCGATGAACTTTATATGTATCGTCAACCCCCGAAGTCCTTAAGTTGTAACAATGACCCGGGAACCTCTAAACCACCAGGTTTTTCTAAACCAATGTGGACAACGACGGCTCGTATTAGGGGAACATCATATATCCCTAGAAACTTGGCAAAACGAACCAAAACCGAAGAAGAAGAAACGAGCGAGTCGGAATAAGATAGTTGTATTCGTGTGGTGTAATATATGGAATATAGTGTTCTTATGCTTTATGATATATGTAAAAATTGCTTGTATTAATAAGTATTTTTTTTATGAATCTAACTCTTGTCTATTTTACAGTTTAAAAACACAAAATGGATAGACAACCCAATATTTTAAGAGACCTACCCGGAGACATGATTGATGAAATCTTGTCTAGAGTCGGCCAGAATTCTTCGGCACAACTATTTAAGGCGAGATCAGTTTGTAAGACATTCGAAGAACGTTCCAAGAATGTCTTGGTTTATAAGAGACTTTCGTTTGAAAGATGGGGGATATCACATTGGGAAACCCATAAGTTACGATGTGTTTACTTTGACGCATATATTGCGGGGAACCCAAATGCTATTTTACGCAACGGGTTAAGAAATTATTTTGACTCAATATATCCGAATATTGGACTTCGTGATTTAGAAAAGGAGGCTAACATGCAACATAAAGAAGCATGTTATGCTTACGGATTAGTAATGTTCGCTTCTCACCAAAGAGAGAACAAGAACATCGGGCTACAACTATTAAACAAAACGTTTCCACAAGTGACGGAGTCGGTAATTGGGGTAAGAAATGAGGTTTTTAGATTATTACGGGACTGTTGGACATTACGTAACCCTCGTCCCTTTGATGACGTTACAACACGCTGTCTTATCAACGGCCATAACGGTTATGTTGCACAAGACCAAGGATGGGAAGTAGTCCTAGTAAAACCAGAATGCATGACTTGTTTCTGGACGTATGAATTACGTGTCTTTATTGCCTTTGCTGAACGACTTGTGTACTAGCTAGAATTGTCTTCACAACTATCTTGTATCAAAGTTATTGTGTGCTATATTTCATGCTTTATGTAAAATAAGCGGTATTGTAAGTTTGTAAAATATTGTATAACAGTTTGAACGCGAAATATTATTATAATCAGTTTTTCATATAGAATTGTAGTAGTTGAATTGTATATTAGCTACTAAGTATGAACTTAACGGGTAGGTACTACCCGAATTTAAACTTATAAAACGCTAATATGAAGAAAAAGCTTTTATAAATGAGTTCATATTATGCTACGAAATACTATTAACTACTCTTAATATTCTGTATGATTAACTTGTTCCATTTAACTATTTTGAAGGAAATGGCACCGACTACTCGACACACCGTGAATATGAATGAAGAGGAATTCCGTACTTTTCTAGCTTCAAACATAGCCGCAGTACAGGCTGCGCTACATACCAACAATAACCTTGGATCTAGCAGTACAGGAAATCGTGTAGGATGCACCTACAAAGAATTCACTGCCTGCAAACCTTTGGAATTTGATGGAACCGAAGGACCAATCGGATTGAAACGGTGGACCGAGAAGGTTGAATCGGTGTTTGCCATAAGTAAGTGTACTGAAGAGGACAAAGTGAAGTACGCTACGCATACCTTCACAGGTTCTGCGTTAACATGGTGGAATACCTATCTAGAGCAAGTGGGACAAGATGATGCGTACGCACTACCGTGGTCAGCATTCAAGCACTTGATGAACGAGAAGTACCGTCCCAGAACCGAGGTCAATAAGCTCAAGACAGAACTTAGAGGGTTACGAACCCAAGGATTTGATATTACCACGTACGAAAGACGATTCACAGAATTGTGCCTATTGTGTCCGGGAGCATTCGAAGATGAGGAAGAGAAGATCGACGCGTTTGTGAAAGGATTACCGGAAAGAATCCAAGAAGATATAAGTTCACACGAGCCCGCCTCCATACAACAGGCATGTAGAATGGCTCACAAACTCGTGAACCAAATTGAAGAAAGAATTAAAGAACAGACTGCTGAAGAGGCCAATGTGAAGCAAGTCAAAAGAAAGTGGGAGGAAAACGGTGATAAGAATCACCAATACAACAACAACAGCAATTACAACAATAATCGCAACAATTACCCCAACAATCGCAACATCAATCGCAACTACAACAAACGGCCCAACAACAACAACAACAACAACAACAGCAACTACAACAATCATCCCAACAACAATAATAACCGCAACAACAACAACAATCAGAAGCAACTATGCCAAAGGTGTGAAAAGAATCACTCGGGGTTCTGCACCAAATTTTGCAACAAGTGTAAAAGAAATGGTCATAGCGCGGCGAAGTGTGAGGTCTACGGACCAGGGGTTAATAGAACGAAAGGAACAAATGGTGTCGGAACGAGTAATGGCGGAGCAAGTAGTGTCGGAGCAAGTTATGCCAATGTAGTTTGTTATAAATGTGGAAAACCAGGCCACATTATTAGAAATTGCCCGAACCAGGAGAACACGAATGGACAAGGCCGTGGAAGAGTTTTCAATATTAATGCGGTAGAGGCACAGGAAGACCCGGAGCTTGTTACGGGTACGTTTCTTATTGACAATAAATCTGCTTACGTTTTATTTGATTCGGGTGCGGATAGAAGCTATATGAGTAGAGATTTTTGTGCTAAATTAAGTTGTCCATTGACGCCTTTGGATAGTAAATTTTTACTCGAATTAGCAAATGGTAAATTAATTTCAGCAGATAATATATGTCGGAATCGAGAAATTAAACTGGTTAGCGAAACATTTAAGATTGATTTGATACCAGTAGAGTTAGGGAGTTTTGATGTGATAATCGGTATGGACTGGTTGAAAGAAGTGAAAGCGGAGATCGTTTGTTACAAAAATGCAATTCGTATTATACGAGAAAAAGGAAAACCCTTAATGGTGTACGGAGAAAAGGGCAACACGAAGCTACATCTTATTAGTAATTTGAAGGCACAAAAACTAATAAGAAAAGGTTGCTATGCTGTTCTAGCACACGTCGAGAAAGTACAAACTGAAGAAAAGAGCATCAATGATGTTCCCATTGCAAAAGAATTTCCCGATGTATTTCCGAAAGAATTACCGGGATTACCCCCACATCGATCCGTTGAATTTCAAATAGATCTTGTACCAGGAGCTGCACCAATAGCTCGTGCTCCTTACAGACTCACACCCAGCGAGATGAAAGAACTGCAAAGCCAATTACAAGAACTTTTAGAGCGTGGTTTCATTCGACCAAGCACATCACCGTGGGGAGCTCCTGTTTTGTTTGTCAAGAAGAAAGATGGTACATTCAGGTTGTGTATCGACTACCGAGAGTTGAACAAACTTACCATCAAGAACCGCTACCCACTACCGAGAATCGACGACTTATTTGATCAACTACAAGGCTCGTCTGTTTATTCAAAGATTGACTTACGTTCCGGGTATCATCAAATGCGGGTGAAAGAAGATGATATTCCAAAGACTGCTTTCAGAACACGTTACGGTCATTACGAGTTTATGGTCATGCCGTTTGGTTTAACTAATGCACCAGCTGTGTTCATGGACCTTATGAACCGAGTGTGTGGACCATACCTTGACAAGTTTGTCATTGTTTTCATTGATGACATACTTATTTACTCAAAGAATGACCAAGAACACGGTGAACATTTGAGAAAGGTGTTAGAAGTATTGAGGAAGGAAGAATTGTACGCTAAGTTTTCAAAGTGTGCATTTTGGTTGGAAGAAGTTCAATTCCTCGGTCACATAGTGAACAAAGAAGGTATTAAGGTGGATCCGGCAAAGATAGAAACTGTTGAAAAGTGGGAAACCCCGAAAACTCCGAAACACATACGCCAGTTTTTAGGACTAGCTGGTTACTACAGAAGGTTCATCCAAGACTTTTCCAGAATAGCAAAACCCTTGACTGCATTAACGCATAAAGGGAAGAAATTTGAATGGAATGATGAACAAGAGAAAGCGTTTCAGTTATTGAAGAAAAAGCTAACTACGGCACCTATATTGTCATTGCCTGAAGGGAATGATGATTTTGTGATTTATTGTGATGCATCAAAGCAAGGTCTCGGTTGTGTATTAATGCAACGAACGAAGGTGATTGCTTATGCGTCTAGACAATTGAAGATTCACGAACAAAATTATACGACGCATGATTTGGAATTAGGCGCGGTTGTTTTTGCATTAAAGACTTGGAGGCACTACTTATATGGGGTCAAAAGTATTATATATACCGACCACAAAAGTCTTCAACACATATTTAATCAGAAACAACTGAATATGAGGCAGCGTAGGTGGATTGAATTATTGAATGATTACGACTTTGAGATTCGTTACCACCCGGGGAAGGCAAATGTGATAGCCGATGCCTTGAGCAGGAAGGACAGAGAACCCATTCGAGTAAAATCTATGAATATAATGATTCATAATAACATTACTACTCAAATAAAGGAGGCGCAACAAGGAGTTTTAAAAGAGGGAAATTTAAAGGATGAAATACCCAAAGGATCGGAGAAGCATCTTAATATTCGGGAAGACGGAACCCGGTATAGGGCTGAAAGGATTTGGGTACCAAAATTTGGAGATATGAGAGAAATGGTACTTAGAGAAGCTCATAAAACCAGATACTCAATACATCCTGGAACGGGGAAGATGTACAAGGATCTCAAGAAACATTTTTGGTGGCCGGGTATGAAAGCCGATGTTGCTAAATACGTAGGAGAATGTTTGACGTGTTCTAAGGTCAAAGCTGAGCATCAGAAACCATCAGGTCTACTTCAACAACCCGAAATCCCGGAATGGAAATGGGAAAACATTACCATGGATTTCATCACTAAATTGCCAAGGACTGCAAGTGGTTTTGATACTATTTGGGTAATAGTTGATCGTCTCACCAAATCAGCACACTTCCTACCAATAAGAGAAGATGACAAGATGGAGAAGTTAGCACGACTGTATTTGAAGGAAGTCGTCTCCAGACATGGAATACCAATCTCTATTATCTCTGATAGGGATGGCAGATTTATTTCAAGATTCTGGCAGACATTACAGCAAGCATTAGGAACTCGTCTAGACATGAGTACTGCCTATCATCCACAAACTGATGGGCAGAGCGAAAGGACGATACAAACGCTTGAAGACATGCTACGAGCATGTGTTATTGATTTCGGAAACAGTTGGGATCGACATCTACCGTTAGCAGAATTTTCCTACAACAACAGCTACCATTCAAGCATTGAGATGGCGCCGTTTGAAGCACTTTATGGTAGAAAGTGCAGGTCTACGATTTGTTGGAGTGAGGTGGGGGATAGACAGATTACGGGTCCGGAGATTATACAAGAAACTACCGAGAAGATCATCCAAATTCAACAACGGTTGAAAACCGCCCAAAGTCGACAAAAGAGCTACGCTGACATTAAAAGAAAAGATATAGAATTTAAAATTGGAGAGATGGTCATGCTTAAAGTTTCACCTTGGAAAGGCGTTGTTCGATTTGGTAAACGAGGGAAATTAAATCCAAGGTATATTGGACCATTCAAGATTATTGATCGTGTCGGACCAGTAGCTTACCGACTTGAGTTACCTCAACAACTCGCGGCTGTACATAACACTTTCCACGTCTCGAATTTGAAGAAATGTTTTGCTAAAGAAGATCTCACTATTCCGTTAGATGAAATCCAAATCAACGAAAAACTCCAATTCATCGAAGAACCCGTCGAAATAATGGATCGTGAGGTTAAAAGACTTAAGCAAAACAAGATACCAATTGTTAAGGTTCAATGGAATGCTCGTAGAGGACCCGAGTTCACCTGGGAGCGTGAAGATCAGATGAAGAAGAAATACCCGCATCTATTTCCAGAAGATTCGTCAACACCTTCAACAGCTTAAAATTTCGGGACGAAATTTATTTAACGGGTAGGTACTGTAGTGACCCGAACTTTTCCATGTTTATATATATTAATTGAGATTGATGTTTACATGATTAAATGTTTCCAACATGTTAAGCAATCAAACTTGTTAAGACTTGATTAATTGAAATAGGTTTCATATAGACAATTGACCACCCAAGTTGACCGGTGATTCACGAACGTTAAAACTTGTAAAAAAACTATATGATGACATATATATGGTTATATATATAGTTAACATGATATTATGATAAGTAAACATATCATTAATTATATTAACAATGAACTACATATGTAAAAACAAGACTACTAACTTAATGATTTTGAAACGAGACATATATGTAACGTTTATCGTTGTAACGACATTTAATGTATATATATCATATTAAGAGATATTCGTACATCATAATATCATGATAATATAATAATTTAAAATCTCTTTTGATATTATAAACATTGGGTTAACAACATTTAACAAGATCGTTAACCTAAAGGTTTCAAAACAACACTTACATGTAACGACTAACGATGACTTAACGACTCAGTTAAAATGTATATACATGTAGTGTTTTAATATGTATTTATACACTTTTGAAAGACTTCAATACACTTATCAAAATACTTCTACTTAACAAAAATGCTTACAATTACATTCTCGTTCAGTTTCATCAACAATTCTACTCGTATGCACCCGTATTCGTACTCGTACAATACACAGCTTTTAGATGTATGTACTATTGGTATATACACTCCAATGATCAGCTCTTAGCAGCCCATGTGAGTCACCTAACACATGTGGGAACCATCATTTGGCAACTAGCATGAAATATCTCATAAGATTACAAAAATATGAGTAATCATTCATGACTTATTTACATGAAAACAAAATTACATATCCTTTATATCCAATCCATACACCAACGACCAAAAACACCTACAAACACTTTCATTCTTCAATTTTCTTCATCTAATTGAACTCTCTCAAGTTCTATCTTCAAGTTCTAAGTGTTCTTCATAAATTCCAAAAGTTCTAGTTTCATAAAATCAAGAATACTTTCAAGTTTGCTAGCTCACTTCCAATCTTGTAAGGTGATCATCCAACCTCAAGAAATCTTTGTTTCTTACAGTAGGTTATCATTCTAATACAAGGTAATAATCATATTCAAACTTTGGTTCAATTTCTATAACTATAACAATCTTATTTCAAGTGATGATCTTACTTGAACTTGTTTTCGTGTCATGATTTTGCTTCAAGAACTTTGAGCCATCCAAGGATCCATTGAAGCTAGATCCATTTTTCTCTTTTCCAGTAGGTTCATCCAAGGAACTTAAGGTAGTAATGATGTTCATAACATCATTCGATTCATACATATAAAGCTATCTTATTCGAAGGTTTAAACTTGTAATCACTAGAACATAGTTTAGTTAATTCTAAACTTGTTCGCAAACAAAAGTTAATCCTTCTAACTTGACTTTTAAAATCAACTAAACACATGTTCTATATCTATATGATATGCTAACTTAATGATTTAAAACCTGGAAACACGAAAAACACCGTAAAACCGGATTTACGCCGTCGTAGTAACACCGCGGGCTGTTTTGGGTTAGTTAATTAAAAACTATGATAAACTTTGATTTAAAAGTTGTTATTCTGAGAAAATTATTTTTATTATGAACATGAAACTATATCCAAAAATTATGGTTAAACTCAAAGTGGAAGTATGTTTTCTAAAATGGTCATCTAGACGTCGTTCTTTCGACTGAAATGACTACCTTTACAAAAACGACTTGTAACTTATTTTTCCGACTATAAACCTATACTTTTTCTGTTTAGATTCATAAAATAGAGTTCAATATGAAACCATAGCAATTTGATTCACTCAAAACGGATTTAAAATGAAGAAGTTATGGGTAAAACAAGATTGGATAATTTTTCTCATTTTAGCTACGTGAAAATTGGTAACAAATCTATTCCAACCATAACTTAATCAACTTGTATTATATATTATGTAATCTTGAGATACCATAGACACGTATACAATGTTTCGACCTATCATGTCGACACATCTATATATATTTCGGAACAACCATAGACACTCTATATGTGAATGTTGGAGTTAGCTATACAGGGTTGAGGTTGATTCCAAAATATATTTAGTTTGAGTTGTGATCAATACTGAGATACGTATACACTGGGTCGTGGATTGATTCAAGATAATATTTATCGATTTATTTCTGTACATCTAACTGTGGACAACTAGTTGTAGGTTACTAACGAGGACAGCTGACTTAATAAACTTAAAACATCAAAATATATTAAAAGTGTTGTAAATATATTTTGAACATACTTTGATATATATGTATATATTGTTATAGGTTCGTGAATCAACCAGTGGCCAAGTCTTACTTCCCGACGAAGTAAAAATCTGTGAAAGTGAGTTATAGTCCCACTTTTAAAATCTAATATTTTTGGGATGAGAATACATGCAGGTTTTATAAATGATTTACAAAATAGACACAAGTACGTGAAACTACATTCTATGGTTGAATTATCGAAATCGAATATGCCCCTTTTTATTAAGTCTGGTAATCTAAGAATTAGGGAACAGACACCCTAATTGACGCGAATCCTAAAGATAGATCTATTGGGCCTAACAAACCCCATCCAAAGTACCGGATGCTTTAGTACTTCGAAATTTATATCATATCCGAAGGGTGTCCCGGAATGATGGGGATATTCTTATATATGCATCTTGTTATTGTCGGTTACCAGGTGTTCACCATATGAATGATTTTTATATCTATGTATGGGATGTGTATTGAAATATGAAATCTTGTGGTCTATTATTATGATTTGATATATATAGGCTAAACCTATAACTCACCAACATTTTTGTTGACGTTTTAAGCATGTTTATTCTCAGGTGATTATTAAGAGCTTCCGCTGTCGCATACTTAAATAAGGACGAGATTTGGAGTCCATGCTTGTATGATATTGTGTAAAAACTGCATTCAAGAAACTTATTTTGTTGTAACATATTTGTATTGTAAACCATTATGTAATGGTCGTGTGTAGACATGATATTTTAGATTATCATTATTTGATAATCTACGTAAAGCTTTTTAAACCTTTATTGATGAAATAAAGGTTATGGTTTGTTTTAAAATGAATGCAGTCTTTGAAAAACGTCTCATATAGAGGTCAAAACCTCGCAACGAAATCAATTAATATGGAACGTTTTTAATCAATAAGAACGGGACATTTCAATTTGTACCATGCAGCATTTAAATCTTGTGGTCTATCAAAATGATGAATTTTATTGTTTTAAGATAAACCTATGAACTCACCAACCTTTTGGTTGACACTTGAAAGCATGTTTATTCTCAGGTATGAAAGAAACCTTCCACTGTGCATTTGCTCATTTTAAAGATATTACTTGGAGTCATTCATGACATATTTCAAAAGACGTTGCATTCGAGTCGTTGAGTTCATCAAGATTATTATTATTAAGTCAATTATAGTTGGTTATATTATGAAATGGTATGCATGCCGTCAACTTTCGATGTAATGAAAGTTTGTCTTTTAAAAACGAATGCAATGTTTGTAAATGTATCATATAGATGTCAAGTACCTCGCGATGTAATCATATATTATTGTATTCGTCCTTATGGATTAGGACGGGTCGCTTCATGTGGTATCAGAGCGGTGGTCTTAGCGAACCAGGTCTTGCATTAGTGTGTCTAACTAGTAGTTGTTAGGATGCATTAATGAGTCTGGACTTCGACCGTGTCTGCATGTCAAAAATTTTGCTTATCATTCTTAGGGAATCACCTGCTTATCATTCTTAGTCTATACACATCTTACTGCATTGATTGCATGACTAGTGTATAGACGAAATTCATATCTTATCGTATCTGCTAATTTATATCTTAGTGTATCTGTTACTGTAAACTTTGCTTAACATATTCCGTAAATTCCTTCGTAATCTACGGGATCTTCTGTACTATATATAGGTATTCTATGTAATTAGAATATCATCCGATATCCAAAAATCACTTCATATCGAAAAATCCTTTACTCAATCGTACGAAATGGAACTCGTCACTAGTTCAAGTTCTTCGGAACCCGACAGCTATTCTGACATGGAAGTTCACCTAAGCTCCGGAAGCAGTGTCACCAGAATGAATCAACCAATCAGCTATCCCCAATTCATCTGATGGGTTCGTAGTCATCTTAATCAATGGAGACGCGAAGAAGGCGATCCCTTCCACCAACCGAATTCACCTCTTGGTGAAGAACCTGAAGCACTTACCGGCGAACCTGTTCGAAACACCATATTCACCCTCATTACCAGGATATCCCTCAAGGATTATATGATATCCCAAATTCTGAACCTTATTCATCCGCTCGTTCCAACCGTCAATCATTCCGGGGTAATAGAAGAAGTCAACGAATTTCGCGCTCGAGTAATCAATTTGGAAAAATATGGTGCAAAACATACCAGCTTCAGAAACATCACCGGCATCAACAGTACCACCAACATCAATACCAGTACCATGAACAATCCAAGTTTCAACATCACACGCCTCCACATCGTAATATATACCTCGAGCATAATCTTGTTCTACATCGGTTATCTTCGATCTACATGACGTTCTACATCATTTATCTTCGTTCCACCTTTGTAACCTCTAATGTTTTAGAGATTATGTATTTTATAACTAACGATAAAGCAAATGAGATTAATATCATATTAACTCATTAAATCCATGATTACATCTGAAGAAAATATATATATATATATATTTTCATAAAGATTGTAATTAAAAATTCTTTTGTATAAACTGTTAATGATGAAAATATTTTAACGGGTAGGTAATACCCGAGGAATATTTAGATTTCACATTAATAAATTACACTGTACATTATTCGAAGCTGATTCAACAGTCATTCACTATCCTACTTACAACCACCAATATACGTATCCGTTCACCGCAGAATAACCATTTTCATCCAATTTCATATTTGGATTTTGATTTACCAGAATCCAACAAGTGGCATAATGAAGAAAACATTGGAAAAAATAAAATTTGTTAGAAACAAACAAATTAACTATGAGAAATTTTGTTAAGAATCCACGCTAGCTGTTCCTAGCTAACTGTTCCTAGCTAACTGATTACATTTTATTTATCGCAATTTAATTATTGCAATTTATAATCTCGCAATTTTATTTATCGTCATTTAATTTCTGTTATTTATTTTACGCACTTTAAATATCGGGACACGTATACAAGGTTTTGACATATCATATCGACGCATCTATATATATTATTTGGAATAACCATAGACACTCTATATGCAGTAATACTTGAGTTAGCTATACAGGGTTGAGGTTGATTCTACAATAATATATATACTTTGAGTTGTGATCGAGTCTGAGACATGTATATAACGGGTCATGACACGTATTAATTAATTCGAATATTATATATTAAACTACATATGCATTGTTGAATTATTAATTGTGGACTGCTAACTGTGGACTAATAACTTTGGACAATTAAAATGAATTAAAATATTGATTATAACATATTAAACTAAACATTTCTTCAAGTTTGCCACTTGATTTCATCGTAAACCTCATTTGTATTTTGACTGTTAGAATCTGCGTTCAAACCTTTCATAATTCTTGAAAACACCTCAATCGAGATGATGAACCAACCACACTTCATCTACGAGAAGAAAGATTTAAGCAATAATCATGCACCTGGAAAACCCTTGGAAACTAAGTAAAAGTTTAACACGAATCCGTATCTGATCCTGAAAGCGTTATTGCTACCCAAAATAACTTGGTAATCCCTTTCAAAGTAGCAAATTTTGTCATAGCTCCAGCAAATCAACTTCGACTTTCATTCGGATTTTCCTTATATTATAACCTTGATATATAAATTTTCCTTTCGTCATCATTACCGAAGAACCTTTTATGTTCTACCATATTAGCAGTAAACGTATCAGCAACATCAGTATTATCTGGTGTAAGTCTCTTCGACAAATCACTATGCATATTCATTGAAACCCTATCAAATACTCATCCGTATCTGGTAACAAGAATTGCCTTACCAATTACCGAGAATCTGCAATCAGTATTTTGAATCTCGCAGCATTTCTGCATCAACAGTTATATGTATACATATAACAACTATCTCTTAGAATTAAGATCTTCCATTCTGAAATTCTGAAAAGTACCCAGTCTACGAATCAATACTCTGAATGTTGAAAAAGCTTAATGAAAAAAAAAAAAAAACTATAAACGACCTTAACAGTCAAAAGTTTGATGATAAAGAAGGATACGTTGGAAAAGCTCAAAAGAAAATTTGGTACTGGAAAACGGATTGAGCAAACTATGAAGGAGGCTGTAGAAAAATCACAAAGACTAAACCTGCCTTCAAAGAATCTAAATGATTCAGTATCTACTGAAGTCATTAGCGAATACCTTGCTCCTGACTCCAAATCCTTACGGACAAATCTTCTTTAACATCCTTTGATATTAGAAATTCTAAGTTATCATCATATCTTTCATTATAAATATCCTCGATATTTCTGAAGATATTTTCATAACCATTCTTATCTGATATCATTTATCTCTTCGCAATATCAGTGTTACATCAGAAAGGAAACTATTTTAGTTTCTAAACTCTGAAAAATTCAAACTTAAAATATGAATGTTATTGAAGTAGTGTTGGGAAATGAAGCATGAGTTAGTATAATATAATGACACTTGAACAATCTGATTATATTACAGTAAGTCATGCTGAGTTTCTAATGGAATGTGATGATTCACAGATTTTAACGTCATCATGTGCCATATTACACGACTCTTACATTCTATCTAATCTCCAAACATATCAAGAACATATTTTCCTGATAGTCCTATATTTTCTCTTGGATTCAGGTAATTTAACCAATCAAGATCGTGTCATTACAATTTCCTTCTTAGAACATTAATTACGTTCATTCCGAAATTCATACCTACGAATTCTGGACCATTATTCACTTGACTTAAAGTCGGGAAAAGAAAACAAAAGTATGGAACTTCAAAATATAAAAGAGATGAAGAGTGTGAATTTATAGTAAAATGTCCGACAGAGCAACCAATACAGATGATCGCATTTAAAGCGGATCCTAATTCCTTAGATTACCGAAGAATCAAATTTTATTACGAAGATTTTCTCCAAAACCCCTTAAACTTGAAAATTAATCCTATCTACGTCAACAGATATGACGAATCTACACTTACTCATTTCACTCTCTTGTGATAGCTTCATTCGTACTCTTCACAAAAATTGAACTCTTTTATCTATATTACTCAATGATGATAAAACTTAAATTTTCAGCTCGTATGCTTCATGAAAACATAAATATTGTCAACCATAATGATCTCTATCAAATTTCAGGGACGAAATTTCTTTAACGGGTAGGTACTGTGACGACCCAGAAATTTCCAACCAAATTTAAACTTAATCTTTATATGATTTCGATATGATAAGAAAAGTATGTAATGTTGAGTCTTAAAAGTTGTGGAACTATATTCATGTAATCAATTACCCTTTGACTGTGCTCGAATATTCACGAATGATTGTTGTAATTAGTTATATATATATAAATATATATAAACATCACTTTATATAATAAATCGAAATACGACTTAATCAATTGAGTTAATTATGTAAAATATTACACAAGATAAAAAGTTGTTATTAAAAATAAAACTATAAATATTTTTAATTTGTTTATAATGTATAAATAATAAATATTCAATAGGAGTTAATATGCAATATATTATGTATTACATAAGTAATGATACATAAGTAAATATAATTGTTATAATAATATTATATTAATTCTAATAATAATATCAACAATATTGTTAATTATAAGCTATAGATACGAACATGATATATATAAATTGATATAGTATTATTATATTTAATATTAATGTTATTAACAATATTATGATTTTTACATTCAATATTATTATTAGTGTTATTATTAATAATAATAGTTGTAATATTGTAATATCAGTTCTAATTTAAGATATACAGATATATTATATATATAATATGATATGTATAAGTTATTATATCATTATTATCGATATTATTATTATCATGAATAGTATTAATATAACTAATATTATTTAGTATCACCACAAATATTATTATTTATTTTTAAATTTATTATTTTCATTATAATCGTCATCATTGTTATTATAAACATTATCATATTATTATCATTTATTATTAATATCTTTAGAAATATTATTATTATTATTATTATTATTATTATTATTATTATTATTATTATTATTATTATTATTATTATTATTATTATTATTAATTGGTAATATTAGTATTATTATTAATACAATTCTTATTATTATTTGTATTGTTGGTATTAATATATTAATTATTAATATATATTAAGTATAAAAAAACAAAAAATATATATATATTATAAAAAAATCAAATATGTAAGAAATCCACATCTGCTTTTACATTTTTTTCTTCTGATTAGAATGCTGTCGATGGATTTTTGCTACAAAACAAGTTAATCAAATCCTATTACTGTATTAATCGTCACTTACACATGATATATGTACCTACTACTGCAATTTGTAAAAGGGAATTAAAAAAAATCAAAGAAAACACAGATGATAAGCAAGAACACTCTGTACGCGTATTATTTTCTCAAGAGCTCAAATTCAAACCAAATTTCGAAAATCCAAAATTGCAGAAAGGTTAGGAATCTTTTGTTTAAACTATCTGAAAGTTTCCAGTTTTCAATTTGTTCTATTTACTCTGAATTTTGAAGTCAAACATGAAGAACAAAAAGTCAAACATATGAACAAAAATCAAATTTGAATTCATTTTAATGTTTAAAGATCATTTGATGATGCAGAAAGTTTCTATTAATGATTTCTAGCACAATTCTTGTTGTCATTATAATCTAAAATGCTCTAAAAATCAAAATTCGAATTTGTGTTCAAGGTGTTCTTGACCGGGATTAACAATAGTTTGAAGTTGAATAAATTTTCAAAATCTAAAAATTCAATTGTGTTAGGAATCATTCATGTAAACTATATGCAAAATATCAAATTCCAATTCATCTTAACGAACTCGAATTTTTAAGTCAAAGTTTTTAAATCCAAAAGTCAAACATTTGTTCTTGAACGAATTCGAATTTATTGTTATGATTTAAGTTAAATAAACATTTCCAATAGCTTCTATAGATGATTTAAAACATGTTTCGTGTTGTAACAATTGACCAAATCTCTATAAAATACGAAATCAAATTTTTTTTTGTTTTATAAAGGCCTGCGACGAACAGCTATCTGTGATGATATATATATATATATATATATATATATATATATATATATATATATATATATATATATATATATATATATATATATATATATATATATATATATATATATATATATATATATATATATATATATATATATATATATATATATATATATTTGTTTTCAATTAAGATAAACATTGGATACATATATTATTATTATTACTTTGATGTAATTATAATTTTTTTGGTGAATGACAAACTCACGATCGAGATTAAATTTTTTTTTAAGGGGAGAAGATGAACTAACATAATTACGGATTATATACTTTTTCTTTGCATAAAATTTCAGATAAACTGATACAGAGTAATGGTATAGGGTGCTTGTGTGTTATCAAGAGGTCATGGGTTCGAGCCCTGCAGTGGCCTATTTTTTTTAGAATCCGTTTTATAAGGTGGTTTTTATAACTTTTATTATTATTATTATTATTATTATTATTATTATTATTATTATTATTATTATTATTATTATTATTATTATTATTATTATTATTATTATTATTATTAATGTTATTATAATTATTATTATTATTATTATTATTGTTATGTATTATAATTATTATCATTATTATTATTAGTTATCATTGTGATTATTGATATTATTAGTATTATTATTATTATTATTATTATTATTATTATTATTATTATTATTATTACTACTATTATTACTATTTGATGTTAAAGCTAAGGGGTATAAAATACTATTAAATTTTA
This sequence comes from Rutidosis leptorrhynchoides, assembly GCF_046630445.1. Taxonomy (NCBI): domain Eukaryota; kingdom Viridiplantae; phylum Streptophyta; class Magnoliopsida; order Asterales; family Asteraceae; genus Rutidosis; species Rutidosis leptorrhynchoides. Next base: position 191,746,413 of record NC_092338.1, read on the forward strand.
CAAGGAATACTATTAAATACGATACAATTTTACACAAGATATTTATTTATTTATTGAATGGATATACTTAAACCTTGCTACAACACTTATAGGCAGTGTACCTAATCGTACAGTAGTGTAGTTTTTAGTAAGTCTGATTCGTTCAACAGGGAAAATCTTTAAACAAAACTTAACGCTATATTAGTTTACTTTTATAAAAATACAAATATATATATAAGTAATATTATTATTATAAAGGAGGGGGGGTTTACCGTTTAATGACAGGTTTGTCGATTTTAAAACTTTAGTCGCAGTTAAAACCAAAATTTAAAATATTAAATAAATAAAAGACTTAATTTAAAGCGTAAAGTAAATAACGATAATGAAATTGCGAATAGTAAAAGTGCGATAAAATAAACTTGCGACAATTAAAAAGTACGATAATTAAAAGTGCAGTTAAATACAATAACAATAAATAAAAATGCGATAATTAGAAGTGCAATTAAATATAAAATAAAGGAAATTAAATATGAAATAAAAGAATTATGCTTATTTAAACTTCCGTAATCATGATGTTTGACGTGTTGATTTTAGTTTTATGCCCATGGGTTAATTGTCCTTTGTCCTGGATTATTTAATATGTCCGTCTGGTTTTTATCCATAACAGTCCATCAGTCATAAATATAAAGTGCGAGTGTCCTCGTCAAATTATCCTTATACCCGAAGTTAAATATTCCAACTAATTGGGGACTTAAACTGTAACAAGATTTTAATACTTTGTTTAATAATTACACCAGGTTATCGACTGCGTGTAACCCAAGGTTTTAATACTCTGTTATCAATTATGCCAAGTGTCCTTGTACATAATTTCACCCCTGTTTTAATAATTCTAGTGGCTATTAATCCATTCCCGTGTCCGGTTAAATGAACGATTATTCGTACATATAAATATCCCGCTCATCGTGTCCGATCGAGTGTATATGGTTATTTATAGGGACGTCCAATTGTAAATCTTTATATTAAAATTAACAAACTATCATTTAGTTAAACAAATATAAAGCCCAATAATAGCCCATAGTCTAATTTCCACAAGTGTCGTTCTTTTGTCCAAACCCCAATTATGGTACAATGCCCAATTACCCAATTTTAATATTTTTAGCCCAACATCATGATTACTTCATTTTAAATAAGCATAATAATAACTTAGCTACGAGACATTAAATTAAAAAGGTTGAACATAACTTACAATGATTAAAAATAGCGTAGCGTTACACGGACAGAATTTCGACTTACACCCTTACAACATTCGCTAACATACCCTTATTATTAGGATTTAAAATTAAAATTAAAATCAAAATATAAATTATATATATATATTTACGTATAGATAGATGGATGGATATATATATTGATAATTAAAATGATCAGAATTCGTTTGCTTTTATAGGGAATTGAGTTCAGGGGGTCTCCGCGACTCGCGTAATTTTTGCACTGCAAACTCCGCAACTCGCGGAGTTTGTTTTTACAGCTCACACAAGTTTGGAGCCTTTTTTGCCGACGGTTTATAATATATTATATAATATATAAATAATTATAAGAATTATTTAAATATTATATTATATTTATGTGCATAGTTGACTTGTAATTTTTAGTCCGTTGCGTCGAGCGTTGAGAGTTGACTCTGGTCCCGGTTCCGGATTTTCGAACGTCCTTGCGAATAATTTAATATCTTGTACTTTGCGTTTTGAATCTTGTACTCTTGTAATTTCGAGACGTTTCTTATCAATAATTGGAACCACTTTGATTGTATTTTGTACTTTTGAGCTTTTTGGACCTTTGCGTCTTCAATTCGTCGAATCTGTCTTTTGTCTTCACCTTTTATTATTTAAACGAATATCACTTGTAAATAGAACAATTTCAACTAAAAGCTTGTCTTTCTTGGGGAATAATGCTATGAAATATATGTTTGTTTTTAGCATTATCAAATATTCCCACACTTGAGCGTTGCTTGTCCTCAAGCAATATAGTCTTGAAATACTAGAATCGCTTCTTTATTCTTCATACTTTGTACATCAGTGATTTCTATACGGCGGTATAAACAATGGTAGTAACGATATGGTTTACAGTCCCACATGACTATAAAAATTTAGATCCATTAAGGAAATTGGATCTTTATGAAAACATTTGATCTTTTGAAAATTAAATCTAGTTTTTACCCTAGATAAGTTTTCCGGAATAACCCTTTACCGATGTTTGCAAATTATTTTTGTGGGTTTGGTGGGTTTCATATTTGAAAATTTTAGCTCAAAACTTATGGTTTTGTGTCACCCACTTGCTAACCTTGTATTTAGAAAGCAACACGTCCAGTTTACTTGTCCCGTATATTACCTTTCGGTAAACTACCGTCCGGTTGTAAAGGAAAGCGTTGAACAAGCAACTGTTAAGGCAATGTCCCCTGACATGCTTTTAATTATGGTCTATAACGTGTCGGACGTAATTACTATCCTTTGTAGGAGCAATAGTAAAGCTCACCCTTTTAATTTGTCGGTCTGGCACAAGGTCCTGTCTTTGACCATGCTATGCAACCACCGTTCTTACGGTTGACACCCGATTTGGTTCAGGTGACCTAATGAATTCCAGGTGAATTCCTAGGATTTTACGTTCAATGGTAATGAACGCATTGAAAATGAGTTTTTAGAAAACAAATCGGTTTGTAATTTTGATCAAAATATTTTCTCGTTCAGGCTCGAGTTTAGATATCATTGAATTCCATGAGCTTGTAATTCTCAATCTTTAAGGTCAATCTCAAGGATTGAGTAATATCAGGCTTAAAAGCTGATTTTTGATCTTTTAAGGAGATTATCCTTTCTGGGGATCTGATTTATTAGTCTAATCAAGCTAATTTGCACGGTGCCCCCCCATTGTACGAGATAAATCCTTCTCATGGTTAGGATAAATCTGACCACTTGGCGACCCTGTTTTATGCTGAGGTCCGTGGATTTCCTGCTGATTTTAGTGATGACTTTTCTAGATTTTTCGTCAACCTACAGCTGGTCTGGACGACAACTTCCTGACCTAAATCAAGAAGAGCGTTTCTTTTCCGGAAGACTTTACTTCCTTTTAATGATGGAATTGATTCATCGTGTAGATCCATCTCTTCTTTTCTTTCATCGGGTAAAACAGTTTAGTTTAGTCCAAAGCAAAAGTATTTTCAGTTATTTGTTACAGAAATATGTGACATATGTTTAAGATAACTTGGTAATTTTTCCCACACTTGGCTTTTATTTTCCTTTTTATTGTCCTCTATTCCATTTTAAATGAATTCTAATATTTTGGTTTGTTTCTCAATTTATGTCCTTTCCAAGGTAACAATAATTTCGGTGTTAACACCTAGTTTTATCGTTCATAAATATGTATAAACATGATTTTGAGTTCATTTAATTGAAAATTTTGAAAAATTTTACTAGAATTGGGTAGTCAGTATATAAGACTAGGGCTGTTCTTTATTATCAGAGAGCACTAGGTTCTAATACAACTACTGCTTTACTAGTATTTTTAATGGTAACCAAGTGTTTAAGATAAAAATTTTAAAAATCCGAAAGAATTTAACCCCTTCCCACACTTAAGATCTTGCAATGCCCTCATTTGCAAGAAATCAGTAACAATTTAAATTATTGAGGGTGATTTGTGTGAAAATGATTAAATTTTACCAAAGTTTCCAAACATATTTGTGTTTGCTTGCTGAATGATAAATGGTGCATATCATTTGTTCATTCCGTCTTGTTGTTATTTCACATATATTTTGCATCTTGTCGTCAAAATTAGTTGCTTTTGCTGAACTTAATGCCAGTCTTTAAAAATGCGTTGTTTTACCCTGTTGTGTACATAAAATAAACTGCAAACATATATACATATTTTTGAAGTTTGGTATATTACCCCTCATTCAAAAATTATTAAAATCTAATAATAAAATTTAGAAAATTATAAAAACTAATACAAATCCAACATAAGTATTAAATGTATCAACATTATAAATTATAAAATAAATAAAACTAAGTAGACTATGGATGATATTGATACCAGTAGGGGATTCATGCATAACCATATGTGCTATAAAATGCTTCGGCTGGGTTATACGTAGGATATGGTGGTTGGATCTCTATAGACCAGGGAGGGAATATGGGCGATGGAGTAGGAATATAGTTTCTACCTATATGTTGGCAATAAGCTATGATTTGGTTTTGATGAACTTGCCAATCTTCAAATGCTCTATGTCTAGCATTTTCATACTCTTGTGAAGCTATAAACCTTTGCATTTCTGCCATTTCATTTCCCCCTCCTACATTACCTTGCTGTTGGTTTCTCTCAACCTGTGGATGTCTACCATGGTATTGTACTGCGGCGTTATTTCGCCTCTTCAAAACCTTAGCACCATGGTATACATTTAAACCAATTGTATCGCGGGGTTCTGGTTCTTCGACTAATAATCCCCCCCGACTTATATCCACACCGAGATATTCAGCAATCAAAGTAATAAATATACCACCTCCTATTATGCTATGCGGTCTCATCCCCCTAACCATAGCTGATAAATAATAACCCACACAATAAGGTATACTTACAGTGCTTTGTGGGTCTCGAATACACATATGGTAAAACAAATCCTGTTCATTTACCTTTTCCTTATTCTTACCTCTTTGTGTAATCGAATTAGCTAAAAACCTATGAATTACTCTTAATTCAGCTCTATCTATATCCAAATAAGAGTAATTTCCCCCTTTAAATCGGTGATGGCTAGTCATTTGACTCCATACACCATGCGTATCAAAATTTTCGTCTATCTTCCTACCGTTCAATATCAACCCTCTACAATCGGCAGATGCTAACTCCTCAGGCGTATATATACGTAAAGCCTGAGCCATGTCTAGTAAAGACATGTGGCTCATCGAACCTCCTAACAAAAATCTAATAAAAGATCGATCGGTTAAACTAGCTACCCGATCATTTAATTCTATACTACACAACAATTTTTCACACCATACTTTATATACAGGTCTACGCATGTTGAATAACCGTACCCAATCGTTAAAAGTAGAATTACCATACCTCTGTGCAAGTAATTCCCTAATTGACCCGGCCAATTCTACAGCTTCTAATGGTCCCCATTCTATGACCCTAGGTACTTCAACAGCTTTAGAATGAAGAGTATGCAAACCCCTTTGGTATTTTGGATAATCTATCCAAAGTCTGTCAAATCTCAGGTTCGGGTGCAAATCTTCCAAGTGCATATCAGAAAATGTCATGACTGGATGAGGTATATCTTGTTTGTAGTAGTTATCCACCTCCTGTTGTTCTGCATTCTCAGCAAGAGCATTGCGAGCTTGGGATGAAGATTCACCCCTTTCAGTCTGCAAAACACATCAAACACAATTTTTGTGCATCCAAATATGCATTAGTGTCAGCAAAATCATCAATCAAAATAATTACAATGACATGATCAATTTATATCAAACTTAAGCTCATTTTCATATTTTCATCAAATCTACACATTTTCAAATAAGCATATACGAAAATGTTCACCAAGTTCATAAGCATTCAACTCAAATAACATGTCAAAATAATCATTACTAGCAATTAAACAAGTTTCAAATGGCATTATCTCTCAAAAATCAAGTTCATGAATTTTAGACTTGAATAAGTCCACTTTAATTCTCAAAATCATGCTTAGGCTCAAAGTTTGGATCATTTAACTACCTTAACATGTTACACTACTTAATTTAGCAACAATTCATGACAAAAATCGGCCATAACCTGTTTATATCAAAAAGCCCCAAATTTGCTCAAGAACACAAACCCTAGATTACTCAAAATTTGAAGTTTAAGGCTTCTAATCATGTTAAATAGCATCAATCTAGGTTATACAAGCATAATACATAAGCAATTTAAGCATAATTACACTAAAAAGCATCAAAATCGAATTGGGGAAAAAATTGCTCAAGAACACTAATTTTCGGATTAAATGGTGTTTAGGTGTAGAAATTTACCGTTTTTCTTGAGTAATTCATTGATAGCATCCTTCTCAACATGATTTTAGTAAAACATTTGATGAAAAACGGCCTAAAATTACGAATTTGAGATGTGTTTGTGTGTGTATTTCGCAGTATTTTGTGGGTGTGGATTGTGGACTGATCTGTTCGTTCAGCTTTTATTTTTTTCTGGATTTTTCAAGCTCCGCGACTTGCGGTGTTTGACTCTTCAAACTCCGTGAGTCGCGGCCCTTTTTTTTTTTTTAAACAATCCTTAACTTGTAAAACAAATAAAATAAATTTAAAATTTTGTTTTCCTTTGTTTTAGGACGAGGTCGTTTCGGATCGATGTCCTAGTCCGTCCCTCGACAAAATTTTAAAATTTGTCTTTTTGTAGCGATTGTTTTAAAAGGTAAGATTTTTGGGTTTTTTAATGTTTTTGACATACTTTAATTCAATAAGATTAAAAATAATGATAATAAAAGTTCTCGTCCCTCCCTTGGGTAAAGCAATTTCGGTTCAAAGACCTAGTCTTCAACTTACGACGAATTTTAAAAATCATATTTTTAACTTAGAGAAATAAAGTAAATTTTTATTTTTTAAATTCACACAACTTAAATATAAAATTCAAAATTAATATTAAAAATTCACACCAAACTTACAATTTAAAATGCATAAAAATAAAATTCATATTTTAAAAATTAAAAATTCACACCAAACTTAATTTACAAATTCATATTATAAATTTACACCAAACTTATATTAATTTTTCAAATATTTACAATTTTAAATATATTGATTAATTTAAGATTTATATATTAATTTTAAAAACATGGTAAAAATAAAATTAAAAATCTTTTTGGCTTTTTATCCCACTTTAATCAATCAAATATTATCAAAAATATGCGCCCCTCTTTTCGATAAAGTAATTTCGGTTCCAAGACCTAATTTAACTCATGACGAATTTTTGAAATATTTTGGGTTGATTGATTAAAGATATTTATACCTTAAGAAAAAACGTTAAATTTCGCAGTGATGTAATAAATTTTTGAATGATATCAATAATTTCGGTCGCCAAATCTAATTTTATTCAATACCAATTTAATACTTTATAGAGAACAAATTAGCGTTTATTATCAAAAGGTTAAAAATAAAAATAAAAATAAAAAACTGTACAGACTTACCTGTGAAATAGTATTCTTAGTTATACGATCTATCCCATTCATAAGATAGTCGGTTTAATTAGTTTTCCATGGCTACATAGGCGTAACCTCGAGCATTCAGTGTTTTTTCTTCTAAACATATGAACGGTCCGTCTCTGCATAAAGTAACAAATTCGGTATTTGAATAGGTTTGATTATTTGAACATTTACCTCCATGTGACCATTTTCCGCATTTGTGACATCTTTCAAGGTGTCGTGCTCTTCTTTTCGCTGCGGATTTTGATTTTCCTTTACCAAATTGTAACTTATTATCTTCGCATCTGGATTCTTTTCTTACTCCGTCCAATCTTTCTCAGATTACTGATACTATTTCACTCGAAAGTGTGTCATTATTACGTTTAGTGATCAAAGCGTGTAGCATTAGTGTGATGACCCGGGAATTTTTGACCAAATTTAAACTTAATCTTTATATATTTTCGATACGATAAGCATAGTCTGTTAGACCGAGTCTCAAAATTTTTGAACTAGTATATGAAATCATTTAACCCTTGACCTTTCCCGACGATTCACGAACCATTTTTTTTTAAATAGATAAGTATATATATAAACAGGTATACGATATTATTATGAAACTATATGTATAGAAATATGAATTGCTATTAATAATTGGTATTATATTATAATATATAAATATTCAATATCTAATAAATGTTGTCATAAGATATATAAAATAATTATTAAATATTACATAGTTAATAAGATAAAAATTCTACATAGTAAATTTATTTACAAGTTAGAATATAAAAGTTATTCTAAAACCCTTACATTCATTATAAATATTAATAGTAATATTTATATTATTATTTATAAAGGAGATAGATAAAACTTGAGACGTACAAGTATTATTATTGATATTATTATTATTAACATAATTATCATTATAAATCTTAGTATTATTTTATAATTATTAATATAACTATTTTTTTTGTGTTTAAAAACATAAGGGTTATCAATATTATGATTAATATGATTAGTATTGTTATTAATAAAAGTTGTATCATTATTATTATTAGCTATTATCATTGTTATTAATAACAATATTATTATTATTACCATTATATGATTAAATTTTTATTTATTTATTTATTGTCTATAATATTTGGAGTGTTATTATTGTTATAAGATTAATTATGAGATAAATACAAAAATATGTAGATAATATAAATAGAAATACATATATATAAATAGGTATATATAATCAGATATACAAATAGATATATAAATCAAATATATACATCGATACATATACTTATATATTATACAGTTAGATACATATATAAATACAAATATATATTTAAACATTAATACTACTTATTTAATTATATAAATAAATACAGTTTATTATGCGATAGATATATAGATAAAAATCATTATCAGTTTTATTGTTCCTCCACCTTCTGTACACTCGTGATACCAGCAGCCCTACCAGTTGACCTGAGCGATTTTTTTTGGATTAAATTGTTCAAATCATATTATATATCACATCTCTGTAATTGATAAGAAAAAGAAAAAAAGATGTTCTTCATTTATTTTTATTTTTTTCTTTTCTCTGTCTCATAAACCAAACCCAAATAACCACTAATTCGTTACGAGACAAATTGAAAAAAAGTGGAATTGCAGAAACCTTTTAATTCATTTCTTGAAACTTTCTTTAAAATCTCAAAAGCTAATACGAAGAAACAATCAAGAATTTCGAGGTCAAAGTTTTAAAACTTAAAAGTCAAACGTTTGTTCATAAGGAAATTAGAGATGTATTTGATGTTTTGAGTTGAATTGACGGTCCCAATAGATTGTAGGATTGATTTGAAAAACAATTCGTGTTATGAGTTTTGTCCAAAACGTACCCGAAATCAAAGTTAATTTTTTTTTTTAAACGTTAACGAGCAGCAGCAGTAGACTTTAGTCTGTTTTCTTTTCATTTTATTTTTTATTTTTTTAAATACTATCTTTCTTATTTTTAATTGTTTACAAAGTCTTAATTGTGTACATAAATTCGATAGTTTGGTTTTTGGAATGGTCTCTGATCGATTTTGCTATTGTTGAAGAAGAAGCATCAGATACGTAGGTTTAAAAGGGTTAAGTGGGCTTTATAATCAGAAACACACAAATGGATTGGTGGTTAGGACGAGTATTGGTGTTCAAGAGGTCTTGGGTTCGAGTCCCGTTGGGTGCAATTCTTTTTAGGGTATACTTTTTATTTCCATTTCCATTATTATTATTATTATTATTATTATTATTATTATTATTATTATTATTATTATTATTATTATTATTATTATTATTATTATTATTATTATTATTATTATTATTATTATTATTAGTATTGTTGTTGTTATTATTATTATTATTATTATTATTATTATTATTGTTATTGTTCTTACTAGTATTAATTTGTATTGTTAAAAATTGCTATTATTACTAATATTATTATTAAGATTATTAACTTATCATTTCAAGTGCTATTATTATAATTATGTCTAGAATTATTATTATTATTGTTATTATAAAAGTAATACAAGTTGTAATTAGTTTTACTAATATTAGAACTAATATAATTTTCGTAATTATTAATATTACTACTATTATTAATATATATATATTTTTTTTTTCAATATAGTAATATTATTAGTAAATCATTATTTTAAAAAAAAACTATCATTTTTGTTACAGATAAATATTTTGACCTAACATATATATTGTAATAATTGTTATATACCTATATATATAGAACATATTAACATTAATTACATAAATAATTATATATAACGAACCAATGAATTTTAGATATAATACTAACCATATATATATACCTAGATAGATTAATATAATTAAATATATAGTTATTAATCATTTTAAATATATAGATATATATATATATATATATACAACATAAATACATATAACTACATGAGTAACAATCATTTTCAAATATATATATATATATATATATATATATATATATATATATATATATATATATATATATATAAATTAAATAAATAATATATAAAGATATAGTATGTGAAATTATTCGAGTACGATTATATGTATTGATGAATATACAAATGATATAGGTTCGTGAATCCGAGGCCAACCCTACACTTGTTTAATGTCGTCATATGTATTTTTACTACAAAATACATTAGGTGAGTTTCATTTGCCCTTTTTACTCTTTACATTTTTGGGCTGAGAATACATGCAAATATTTTATTAACTGTTTTACAATATTTATATGCGTGAGTTTCATTTGCCCTTTTTACTCTTTACATTTTTGGGCTGAGAATACATGCAAATGTTTTATTAACTGTTTTACAATATTTATATGCGTGAGTTTCATTTGCCCTTTTACTCTTTATATTTTTGGACTGAAAATACATGCGCAAATTTTTATAAATGTTTTACGAAATAGACACAAGTAATCGAAACTACATTATATGGTTGAATTATCGAAATCGAATATGCCCCTTTTTAATTAAGTCTGGTAATCTAAGAATTAGGGAACAGACCCCCTAATTGACACGAACTCTAAAGATAGATCTATCGGGCCCAACAAGCCCCATCCAAAGTACCGGATGCTTTAGTACTTCGAAATTTATATCATGTCCGAAGGAGGATCCCGGAATGATGGGGATATTCTTATATGCATATTGTGAATGTCGGTTACCAGGTGTTCAATCCATATAAATGCTTTTTATCTCTATGTATGGGATGTGTATTGAAATATGAAAATCTTGTGGTCTATTAAAATGATGGAAATGATTATTTATGTTAAATTAATGAACTCACCAACCTTTTGGTTGACACTTGAAAGCATGTTTATTCTCAGGTATGAAAGAAATCTTCCGCTGTGCATTTGCTCATTTTAGGGATATTACTTGGAGTCATTCATGACATATTTCAAAAGACGTTGCATTCGAGTCGTTGAGTTCATCAAGAATATTATTAAGTCAATTATAGTTAGATTTATTATGAAATGGTATGCATGCCTGTCAACATTCGTTGTAATGAAAGTCTGTCATTTAAAAATGAATGCAATGTTTGTAAAATGTATCATATAGAGGTCAAGTACCTCGCGATGTAATCAACTGTTGTGAATCGTTTATAATCGATATGGACTTCGTCCGGATGGATTAGGATGGGTCTTCACAATTAGACCATGGTTTAGTTTACAGGCAGTCTTCATTTCCTAAAAAAAATAAAAATTCAGAATGGGGGGAGAAGACTAGTTCTTTAGGGTCTGCTAGGGAAAGACCATTCGAGTTCCATTTTCGAGAACTATACGAAAACAGACAATCTAACTCTAACAGAAATATATATTATCCTTTAAAGACTTGATTCTCCCCACACTTAGTTAGCTGTGTTATCGAAATTGTGATTAACTTCATTGTCGAATTCCATCGGACTATCTATGTAGTGTTTAACTCTGTGACCATTAACTTTAAATTCAATCCCATTTGAATTTATTAATTCTATCGTTCCGTATGGGAAAACTCTTTTGACTATGAATGGTCCAGACCATCGTGATTTCAGTTTTCCAGGAAATAGCTTGAATCGTGAATTGAAAAGAAGAACTCTGTCTCCTTCTTTAAATTCTTTTAAACTTCTGATTCTTTTATCATGCCATTTCTTCGTTCTTTCTTTATAGATTAACGAATTTTCGTATGCTTCATGTCTTAATTCTTCTAATTTGTTTAGTTGACTTAATCGTAGACGTCCAGCTTCATGTATATCAAGATTACATGTCTTCAAAGCCCAAAATGCTTTGTGTTCAATTTCTACTGGAAGATGACATGCTTTTCCATAAACAAGTCTCAAAGGTGTGGTTCCAATTGGAGTTTTGTAGGCTGTTATAAAAGCCCAGAGTGCATCCTCCAATTTAATGGACCATTCCTTCGGATTTGATCCTACGGTTTTCTCTAGAATACGTTTTAAAGCTCGGTTGGTATTTTCAACTTGTCCACTTGTTTGTGGATGATATGCGGTGGAGATTTTATGAGTTACTCCATATCTTTTAAGAACTTTCTCAAGTTGATTATTACAGAAATGAGTACCCCGATCACTTATTAAAGTTTTCGGTGTTCCAAACCTTGCAAAAAGACGTTTTAAAAAGTTGACTACAACTCGTGCATCATTAGTTGGGAGAGCTTGTCCTTCCGCCCATTTAGATACATAATCAATGGCAACGAGAATGTAGAGATTATTATGAGATTTTGGAAATGGACCCATAAAGTCAATACCCCAAATGTCAAATACTTCACATACTTGAATGACATTTTGTGGCATTTCATCACGTTGACTTATTTTTCTGGCCCTTTGACAAGAATCACAGGATTTGCAAAGAAGGTGTGCGTCTTTGTGAATTGTAGGCCAATAGAATCCAGCTTCATAAACTTTTCTTGCTGTTAATTGAGGCCCATAATGCCCTCCTGTTGGTCCTGTGTTACAATGGTTTAAAATTTTACTAGCTTCATCTCCGAATACACATCGGCGTATTATTCCATCGGGATAACTTTTAAACAGATGTGGATCTTCCCAGAAATAGTGTTTTATATCACTGAAGAATTTCTTTCGTTTTTGGTACGACAATCCTTTTTCAAGGAATCCACAAACTAAGTAGTTTGCATAGTCTGCAAACCATGGGATCTCATTAAAATCTATCTTTAATAGATATTCATCAGGAAAGTTGTCTTGTATGGCCGATTCATTTAGAACTTCTAATTCAGGATTTTCAAGGCGAGAAAGATGATCAGCGGCGAGATTTTCTGCTCCTTTTTTATCTCGGATTTCAATATCAAACTCTTGTAAGAGTAAGATCCAACGGATTAATCTTGGTTTGGCATCTTGTTTTGAAAATAGGTATCTAAGAGCAGAATGGTCGGTATAGACCACCGTTTTTGCTAGAACGAGATATGAACGAAATTTGTCAAAAGCAAAGACAATAGCAAGGAGTTCTTTTTCAGTAGTTGTGTAATTTGTTTGTGCTCCTTGTAACGTCTTACTAGCATAATATATAGGTTGAAATCGTTTTTCAATCCTTTGTCCTAAAACGGCTCCCATTGCAAAATCACTTGCATCGCACATTAGTTCAAATGGTAGATTCCAATTTGGTGTTATCATGATCGGCGCATTAGTGAGTTTCTCTTTAAGAATATTAAAAGATTTGATACATTCATCTGAAAATATGAATGGAGCATCCTTTTCTAGGAGTTTATTCATAGGAGTGGCAATTTTAGAAAAATCTTTTATGAAACGTCGGTAAAAACCGGCATGCCCTAGAAAACTCCTAACTCCTCTAACATTGGTTGGATGTGGAAGTTTAGCAATTACATCTACTTTAGCTCTATCCACTTCAATTCCTTCTTTTGAAATTTTATGTCCAAGAACGATGCCTTCTTTAACCATGAAATGGCATTTCTCCCAATTAAGAACTAGATTTGATTGTTCGCATCTAATAAGCATTCGTTCCAGATTAACTAGACATGATTCAAATGTATCACTGAAGACTGAAAAGTCATCCATGAAAACTTCCATGCATTCTTCTATCATGTCGTGAAAAATCGCCATCATACACCTTTGAAAGGTTGCAGGGGTGTTGCAAAGTCCAAATGGCATGCGTTTGTAAGCAAAAGTACCATAAGGGCACGTGAATGTGGTTTTCTCTTGATCTTCGGGTGCTATTAGAATTTGAAAATATCCGGAAAATCCATCAAGAAAATAATAATAACTATTTCCGGCTAATCTTTCCAACATTTGATCAATGAAAGGTAAGGGAAAGTGATCTTTTCTGGTGGCGTCATTTAATTTTCTATAATCAATACATACACGCCATCATGTTACAGTCCTAGTAGGAATAAGCTCATTTTTCTCATTTGTAATGACAGTCATGCCACCCTTCTTAGGCACGCATTGAACTGGGCTTACCCATGGACTATTAGAAATTGGATATATCAAACCTGCATCTAGCAGTTTAATAATCTCTTTCTTAACTACATCTTGCATATTAGGATTTAGTCTTCGTTGGAGTTGCACATAAGTTTTATGACCTTCTTCCAAAAGGATTTTATGTGTGCAATACGAAGGACTTATTCCTTTAATATCATGAATCTTCCATGCAATGGCTGGTTTATGAGCTTTCAACACAGAAATGAGTTGTGATTTCTCATTTTCAGTAAGAGAAGACGATATTATTACAGGTAATTCAGATTCACCATGTAAATAAGCGTATTCCAAATGGTTTGGAAGTGGCTTTAACTCTAATTTCGGAAGTTCTTCTATCGATGATTTATATCGATATCTGTCTTCTTCTTTTAGCATTTGAATTTCTTTTGTTGTTGGTTCATATCCATTAGCTATTAGTGTAGCTAACATTTCAGCTTCATCAATTGGTTCAGTACTTTCTCCTAAAGAACATTCTCCTGTTCCTTGTAATTCTGGAAATTCTTCTAATAATTCTGCATGTGAATCTATAGTTTGAATATAATAACATGTATCATCTGCAGATTGCGGTTGTTGCATTACTCTATCAACTGAAAAGGTAACACTCTCGTCCTCTATACTTAGGGTCAGTTTCTTACCGAACACGTCTATCATTGCTTTAGTCGTGTTTAAGAATGGTCTTCCTAATATGAGAGGAACTTGAGAATCTTCTTCCATGTCCAGAACAACAAAATCTACTGGAAATACTAAAGTACCAACTTTAACTAGCATGTTCTCCATTATCCCTCTAGGATATTTTATTGATCTATCGGCTAGTTGTATGCTTATTCTTGTTGGTTTCAATTCTCCAAGGTCTAGTTTAGCGTATAGTGAATACGACATTAAATTTATACTAGCACCTAAGTCTGCCAATGCTTCTATTGAACTAAGACTACCCAGAAAACATGGAATTGTGAAACTTCCTGGATCAGATAATTTTTCTGGTATCTTATTCAACAGCACTGCTGAACAATTAGCGTTCATAGTAACAGCCGAGAGTTCTTCCATTTTCTTTCTATTTGAGATTAGATCTTTCAAGAATTTAGCATATCTAGGCATTCCTGAAATCACATCAATGAAGGGAAGATTTACATTTATCTGTTTAAACATATCCAAGAATTTGGATTGCTCGGCTTCAAGTTTCTCTTTCTTCATTTTACTCGGGTAAGGAAGTGATGGTTGGTATGGTTTAACATAAGGTTTAGCCTTAACTGTGTTATCTTCATTAACCTTTTCAACTACCGGTTCTTTTTCCTTATCTTGATCAGGTTGTGGTTCTTGTGGAGTAGGAATAGCTTCATCAGAAGTTACAGGTATTTCAGGTGGTTTAAGTGTTGTACCACCTCTTGTAGTAATAGCTTTAGCTGTTTCATTCCGGGGGTTAGCATTTGTATCACTAGGTAGACTTCCCGGTTTTCTTTCACCTATTAATCTTGCTAGGTTACTTACTTCTTGTTCCAAGTTTTGAATAGAAGCTTGTTGATTTCTAAATGCTTGAGCATTTTGTTCATTAGTTTGTTTCTGAGATGTAAAAAACTGCGTTTGAGTTTCAACTAGCTTCGTCATCATATCTTCTAAATTCGGCCTTTTATCATCGGGTTGTGGTGGTTTGTTTTGAAAATTAGGTCTTTGCTGATTGTAAGTATTGTTGGACACTTGTTGATTGCTAGGACCTTGTTGGTTGTTGTATGGAATATTTCGATTATAATTCTGGTTTTGATTGTAGATCGGTCTTGGCGGTTGATAATTATTCTGATAATTATTTCCAGGCCTTTGGTTTATGTATGAAATATTCTCTCTTTGTTCCATTGTTAATTCAATACTGAGACAATCTTTTGTCAAATGTGATCCTCCACACTGCTCACAACTAATTCGTATTGAGTGAATATCCTTAGTCATCTTTTCCATTCGTCTCTCGACAGCATCTATCTTTGCGGAAATGGAATCTAAATCATGGATAGAATCGGCTCTAGCTGCTTTAGATGATCTAACGATATCTTTTTCTTGGTGCCACTCATGTGAGTGGGAAGCAGTGTTATCAATAATTTTATAAGCATCAGTTTTGGTTTTCTTCATAATGGAACCACCAGCTGCTATATCGATGTCTTTTCTTGTAGTGATGTCGCATCCTTGGTAGAATATTTGTACTATTTGACAGGTGTCTAAACCATGTTGCGGACATCTTCTTAATAACTTTCCAAATCTTGTCCACGCCTCATATAGAGTTTCATTCGGTTTCTGTGTGAACGTAACAATTTCTCCTTGAAGTCTTACGGCTTTAGATGCTGGAAAGAATTGTTTAAGAAATTTTTCAACTAAAACGTCCCATGTATCAATCGCCCCTTCAGGTAACGATTCCAACCAATCTTTGGCTTCTCCCTTTAAAGTCCAGGGAAATAACATGAGATATATCTGTTCATCCTCAACTTCTCTTATTTTAAATAGAGTGCAGATCCTATTAAAGGTACGAAGATGTTCATTTGGATCTTCCTTCGGCGCACCACTAAATTGGCATTGATTAGTCACCATGTGTAGAATTTGTCCTTTGATTTCATAATCTGGCGCATTAATGTCTGGATGAGTAATTGCGTGACCTTGGCCAGTGCGTTTAGCTCTCATTCGGTCTTCCATACTTAAAGGTTCCAGATTCTCCATAATTGGATTTGTTGAATCGGAATCACTGGAGGATTCTGATTTAATGGTTCGTTCCTCAACAATCTCTGTTTGAATGATTTGTGGTTCCGGAGGAAAATTTAATGGTTCAGGATCTATGAATCGTCCCTGAATATTCTCCGGATTCTCAATTGTGAGGTCGGGTTCAAAAAATGGATTATCGGAAATTTGAACTGGAGTACTTGGTCGACTGGATGACGATTCTAAAGAAAAATCAACGGCGGTAATATTTGCTAAATGTCTTGATCTAGTTACAGGTGGTGAACGTACAAAAGGTGGTGAACGTCTTGCTCGGTGCATTCACTGAATATCCTATTAGTTTTTAAAAAGGAAAGAAAAATTATATAAGTTATCCAATTAATAGACTTTTCTGATTTTGCCCACGTTTCGAATAGCCAAAAGATGCAGCAGAGGGGCAGGATTCGTTTGGTCTCAATATAATTGAGGACTGTTTGGCTCCAATAACCCGGTCCACATACAAATCCAACTATTACTACGAACCAGAAAATTTTGATGTCTATCAATTTAACCACTTTAGATAAATTTTCGTAATTTTAAGAAATTTAGATAAGAAGTAGAATAAAAAATCTATGTCCTAAAAACTAGAATAGCGAGAAATAAGAAAGAAAAAGAGCGTGTCGGAAAAAGATCGAAAAATAAAATAAGAAAGAAAAAGAGTAACTTATAGAACTTAAAAACACTCGACTAACCCAACCTTATTACTATCACTAACTTAAAATTATAATCGCAAATTGAGATTACTAATTGGAATGATAATTGATACATAGGTAAAAGGTGTCTAAAAATATTAAAGCTTACAAGAAAAACTATATCTCAAATGGCAATAACTTAAAAAGAAACTAAAACTTAAAAAGGCGTCGCAAAATTCTAAAGTACCTAAATCTTAGTCTAAAGAAAAGGCACTTAAGGGATTTTACGGCAAAGCCTAAAAATCTCGAAGTAAAAAAATAACTATGGCAAAAACTATATCTTAAAACTAAATACGAGCGAAAAATACAAATATTACGCTAAAATAATTAAAAAGGGACAAAATATAAAAATATACAAAAAGTTGTAAAAAGTACAATTTTTATAAAAATATTATTTTTATATTATTTATTTTATTAAACTATTAATTTTATATTTTAATTAAACTAATTTAACTAAAATACAATTTAATTTAAAAACTTAAAACTAATTATAATAATAAATAAGTAATTAGGGTTAATAATAATAAATAAATAATAATTACCCCGTATTTAATGCTGATTAGGGTTTCTGTCGGCGTGTCAGAGTGTCTCCGCGAGTCGCGGTATTCCAAGCAGCAAACTCCGCGAGTCGCGGGGTTCCAATTTTCAGATCACAGGTGTAGTGACCCGAACTTTTCCATGTTTATATATATTAATTGAGATTGATATTTACATGATTAAATGTTTCCAACATGTTAAGCAATCAAACTTGTTAAGACTTGATTAATTGAAATATGTTTTATATAGACAATTGACCACCCAAGTTGACCGGTGATTCACGAACGTTAAAACTTGTAAAAACTATACGATGACATATATATGGTTATATATATAGTTAACATGATTTTATTATAAGTATGTATCTCATTAGGTATTTTAACAATGAGTTATATACATAAAAATGAAACTATTAATTTAAGAAACTCGAAAACGATATATATAACGATTATCGTTATAACAACGTCTTACTAGGTACATATGAATCATATTAAGATATTGATACACTTGTTTAATTATGTTAAATGATAAGTAAATATATTATTAAGTGTATTAACAATGAAATACATATGTAAAAATAAGACTACTAACTTAATGATTTCAAAACGAGACATATATGTAACGATTATTGTTGTAACGACATTTAACTGTATATACATCATACTAAGATATATTATATATCATAATATCATGATAATATAACAATTTAACATCTCATTTGTTATAATAAACAATGGGTTAACAACATTCAACAAGATCGTTAACCTAAAGGTTTCAAAACAACATTTACATGTAACGACTAACGATGACTTAACGACTCAGTTAAAATGTATATACATGTAGTGTTTTAATATGTATTTATACACTTTTGAAAGACTTCAATACACTTATCAAAATACTTCTACTTAACAAAAATGCTTACAATTACATCCTCGTTCAGTTTCATCAACAATTCTACTCGTATGCACCCGTATTCGTACTCGTACAATACACAGCTTTTAGATGTATGTACTATTGGTATATACACTCCAATGATCAGCTCTTAGAATCCCATGTGAGTCACCTAACACATGTGGGAACCATCATTTGGAAACTAGCATGAAATATCTCATAAAATTACAAAAATATGAGTAATCATTCATGACTTATTTACATGAAAACAAAATTACATATCCTTTATATCTAATCCATACACCAACAACCAAAAATACCTACAAACACTTTCATTCTTCAATTTTCTTCATCTAATTGATCTCTCTCAAGTTCTATCTTCAATTTCTAAGTGTTCTTCATATATTCTACAAGTTCTAGTTACATAAAATCAAGAATACTTTCAAGTTTGCTAGCTCACTTTCAATCTTGTAAGGTGATCATCCAACCTCAAGAAATCTTTGTTTCTTACAGTAGGTTATCATTCTAATACAAGGTAATAATCATATTCAAACTTTGGTTCAATTTCTATAACTATAACAATCTTATTTCAAGTGATGATCTTACTTGAACTTGTTTTCGTGTCATGATTCTGCTTCAAGAACTTCGAGCCATCCAAGGATCCGTTGAAGCTAGATCCATTTTTCTCTTTTCCAGTAGGTTTATCCAAGGAACTTAAGGTAGTAATGATGTTCATAACATCATTTGATTCATACATATAAAGCTATCTTATTCGAAGGTTTAAACTTGTAATCACTAGAACATAGTTTAGTTAATTCTAAACTTGTTCGCAAACAAAAGTTAATCCTTCTAATTTGACTTTTAAAATCAACTAAACACATGTTCTATATCTATATGATATGCTAACTTAATGATTTAAAACCTGGAAACACGAAAAACACCGTAAAACCGGATTTACGCCGTCGTAGTAACACCGCGGGCTGTTTTGGGTTAGTTAATTAAAAACTATGATAAACTTTGATTTAAAAGTTGTTATTCTGAGAAAATGATTTTTATTATGAACATGAAACTATATCCAAAAATTATGGTTAAACTCAAAGTGGAAGTATGTTTTCTAAAATGGTCATCTAGACGTCGTTCTTTCGACTGAAATGACTACCTTTACAAAAATGACTTGTAACTTATTTTTTCGACTATAAACCTATACTTTTTCTGTTTAGATTCATAAAATATAGTTCAATATGAAACCATAGCAATTTGATTCACTTAAAACGGATTTAAAATGAAGAAGTTATGGGTAAAACAAGATTGGATAATTTTTCTCATTTTAGCTACGTGAAAATTGGTAACAAATCTATTCCAACCATAACTTAATCAACTTGTATTGTATATTATGTAATCTTGAGATACCATAGACACGTATACAATGTTTCGACCTATCATGTCGACACATATATATATATTTCGGAACAACCATAGACACTCTATATGTGAATGTTGGAGTTAGCTATACAGGGTTGAGGTTGATTCCAAAATATATATATTTTGAGTTGTGATCAATACTGAGATACGTATACACTGGGTCGTGGATTGATTCAAGATAATATTTATCGATTTATTTCTGTACATCTAACTGTGGACAACTAGTTGTAGGTTACTAACGAGGACAGCTGACTTAATAAACTTAAAACATCAAAATATATTAAAAGTGTTGTAAATATATTTTGACCATACTTTGATATATATGTATATATTGTTATAGGTTCGTGAATCAACCAGTGGCCAAGTCTTACTTCCCGACGAAGTAAAAATCTGTGAAAGTGAGTTATAGTCCCACTTTTAAAATCTAATATTTTTGGGATGAGAATACATGCAGGTTTTATAAATGATTTACAAAATAGACACAAGTACGTGAAACTACATTCTATGGTTGAATTATCGAAATCGAATATGCCCCTTTTTATTAAGTCTGGAAATCTAAGAATTAGGGAACAGACACCCTAATTGACGCGAATCCTAAAGATAGATCTATTGGGCCTAACAAACCCCATCCAAAGTACCGGATGCTTTAGTACTTCGAAATTTATATCATATCCGAAGGGTGTCCCGGAATGATGGGGATATTCTTATATATGCATCTTGTTAATGTCGATTACCGTGTTTACCATATGAATGATTTTTATCTCTATGTATGGGATGTGTATTGAAATATGAAATCTTGTGGTCTATTATTATGATTTGATATATATAGGTTAAACCTATAACTCACCAACATTTTTGTTGACGTTTTAAGCATGTTTATTCTCAGGTGATTATTAAGAGCTTCCGCTGTCGCATACTTAAATAAGGACATAAATAAGGACGAGATTTGGAGTCCATGCTTGTATGATATTGTGTAAAAACTGCATTCAAGAAACTTATTTTGTTGTAACATATTTGTATTGTAAACCATTATGTAATGGTCGTGTGTAAACAGGATATTTTAGATTATCATTATTTGATAATCTACGTAAAGCTTTTTAAACCTTTATTGATGAAATAAAGGTTATGGTTTGTTTCAAAATGAATGCAGTCTTTGAAAAATGTCTCATATAGAGGTCAAAACCTCGCAACGAAATCAATTAATATGGAACGTTTTTAATCAATAAGAACGGGACATTTCAACAGGTTGATTAAAATTCGACGCGTTTTTTTTTATATATTCTGTTTTATATTTTCTGTTTAAATAAAACTTATATTTTTATAAAATAAAAATAAAGAAACTTTATAAAACTTAAATATTTAACAAAATCTTAAAAAAAATATATAAATTTTTGTTTTCTTTTTATATTTTTGAATAATTAAAAACGTATTTTTACAAAAGTGAATTTTAATAAAAGTAAACTAAAAATAAAAATCTTTTTTTTTTTATTTAGCGTTGCGCTTCTGGCTTTTAGGTTTGATAGTCTTATCCCCGGCAGCGGCGCCAAAAATAACTTGATGTTAAAGCTAAGGGGTATAAAATACTATTAAATTTTACAAGGAAATACTACTAAATACGATACAATTTTACACAAGATATTTATTTATTTATTGAATGGATATACTTAAACCTTGCTACAACACTTATAGGCAGTGTACCTAATCGTACAGTAGTGTAGTTTTTAGTAAGTCCGGTTCGTTCCACAGGGAAAATCTTTAAACAAAACTTAACGCTATATTAGTTTACTTTTATAAAAATACAAATATATATATAAGTAATATTATTATTAAGGGGGGGTGGTGTTTTACCGTTTAATGACCGGTTTGTCGATTTTAAAACTTTAGTCGCAGTTAAAACCAAATGTAAAATATTAAATAAATAAAAGACTTAATTTAAAGCGTAAAGTAAATAACGATAATGAAATTGCGAATAATAAAAGTGCGATAAAATAAACTTGCGATAATTAAAAAGTACGATAATTAAAAGTGCAGTTAAATACAATAACAATAAATAAAAATGCGATAATTAGAAGTGCAATTAAATATAAAATAAAGGAAATTAAATATGAAATAAAAGAATTATGCTTATTTAAACTTCCGTAATCATGATGTTTGACGTGTTGATTTTAGTTTTATGCCCATGGGTTAATTGTCCTTTGTCCTGGATTATTTAATATGTCCGTCTGGTTTTTGTCAATAACAGTCCATCAGTCATAAATATAAAGTGCGAGTGTCCTCGTCAAATTATCCTTATACCCGAAGTTAAATATTCCAACTAATTGGGGACTTAAACTGTAACAAGATTTTAATACTTTGTTTAATAATTACACCAGGTTATCGACTGCGTGTAACCCAAGGTTTTAATACTCTGTTATCAATTATGCCAAGTGTCCTTGTACATAATTTCACCCCTGTTTTAATAATTCTAGTGGCTATTAATCCATTCCCGTGTCCGGTTAAATGAACGATTATTCGTACATATAAATATCCCGCCCATCATGTCCGATCGAGTGTATATGGTTATTTATAGGGACGTCCAATTGTAAATCTTTATATTAAAATTAACAAACTATCATTTAGTTAAACAAATATAAAGCCCAATAATAGCCCATAGTCTAATTTCCACAAGTGTCGTTCTTTTGTCCAAACCCCAATTATGGTACAAAGCCCAATTACCCAATTTTAATATTTTTAGCCCAACATCATGATTACTTCGTTTTAAATAAGCATAATAATAACTTAGCTACGAGACATTAAATTAAAAAGGTTGAACATAACTTACAATGATTAAAAATAGCGTAGCGTTACACGGACAGAATTTCGACTTACACCCTTACAACATTCGCTAACATACCCTTATTATTAGGATTTAAAATTAAAATATAAATTATATATATATATTTACGTATAGATAGATGGATGGATATATATATTGATAATTAAAATGATCAGAATTCGTTTGCTTTTATAGGGAATTGAGTTCAGGGGGTCTCCGCGACTCGCGTAATTTTTGCACTGCAAACTCCGCAACTCGTGGAGTTTGCTTTTACAGCTCACACAAGTTTGGAGCCTTTCTTGCCGACGGTTTATAATATATTATATAATATATAAATAATTATAAGAATTATTTAAATATTATATTATATTTATGTGCATAGTTGACTTGTAATTTTTAGTTCGTTGCGTCGAGCGTTGAGAGTTGACTCTGGTCCCGGTTCCGGATTTTCGAACGTCCTTGCGAATAATTTAATATCTTGTACTTTGCGTTTTGAATCTTGTACTCTTGTAATTTCGAGACGTTTCTTATCAATAATTGGAACCACTTTGATTGTATTTTGTACTTTTGAGCTTTTTGGACCTTTGCGTCTTCAATTCGTCGAATCTGTCTTTTGTCTTCACCTTTTATTATTTAAACGAATATCACTTGTAAATAGAACAATTGCAACTAAAAGCTTGTCTTTCTTGGGGAATAATGCTATGAAATATATGTTCGTTTTTAGCATTATCACTATTTGATGTTTTGAGTTGAATTGACGGTCCCAATAGATTGTAGGATTGATTTGAAAAACAATTCGTGTTATGAGTTTTGTCCAAAACGTACCCGAAATCAAAGTTAATTTTTTTTTTTTTAAACGTTAACGAGCAGCAGCAGCAGACTTTAGTCTGTTTTCTTTTCATTTTATTTTTTATTTTTTTAAATACTATCTTTCTTATTTTTAATTGTTTACAAAGTCTTAATTGTGTACATAAATTCGATAGTTTGGTTTTTGGAATGGTCTCTGATCGATTTTGCTATTGTTGAAGAAGAAGCATCAGATACGTAGGTTTAAAAGGGTTAAGTGGGCTTTATAATCAGAAACACACAAATGGATTGGTGGTTAGGATGAGTGTTGGTGTTCAAGAGGTCTTGGGTTCGAGTCCCGTTGGGTGCAATTCTTTTTAGGGTATACTTTTTATTTCCATTTCCATTATTATTATTATTATTATTATTATTATTATTATTATTATTATTATTATTATTATTATTATTATTATTATTATTATTATTATTATTACAATACTAAAATAAATAATATTATTATGAGTACTAGGATTATCATTAATATCATTATTATCAATATGTATTACTATTATCATGATTTCTAATATTATTTTTATTATTAAGATTTCTATCATTATTATAAGTATCAGTATTAACAACATCATTATTAGTATTATTATTAATAATGTTATTATTATTATTATCATTAGTAATTCATTAGAATTATCAAAAACTATCTTTTTAAGTAGATAAATACTTTGTACATAAAATATACTTATTATATATACTATAATTATATCAATATTTTACATAACTATATATATCAAATCTATAAATATTATTTATATAAATACTTACAAATAACAAACTATTGATTTTAATATAACACTAAACAATTATGTATATGAATATGGATATATAACTACATAAATCTTAATCATTTTAAATAAATATACAGATTAAATAAACATAATATATAAATTAAGATATAATAAATAAATTTGTTCAGTTATGATTATATATTTTAATATATATATAAATGATATAGGTTCGTGAATTCGAGGCCAACCCTACACCTGTTCAATGTCGTCATATGTATTTTTACTACAAAATACAATATTGTGAGTTCATTTAATTCCCTTTCACTCTTTACATTTTTGGGACTGAGAATACATGCGCTATTTTTACAACTACTTTATTAAATGCTTTTGAAATATATTTTTGAACTGCAAATACATGAAATGCTTTTATAAATGTTTGATGAGATAGACACAAGCAAAACATTCCTCGAATGAATTATTATGTAGACAGAAGTTCTGTGGATTATTATTGAATTATGTGGACATGATAATTGCCACCAATTGATGTGAATATTTTTCCCCTGATTATCATTGCTTGGTAACCTAAGAATTAGAAATGGGTATGGCCCTAATTTACGAGAATCCTAAAAGTAGCTACCGGGTTTAACACCCCCACCCAGAATGTTCACTAGACGGAAGAGCTAGTGGGTGTGATATTTAGTACTTCGAAGTTTATATATTATACAGACGAGAGGTTCTGTTTTGGGGATATTATTTATGCGCATTATATGTTAAAGTCGGTTACCAAGCCAAGCTATGAAAGCAAAGTGAATGTTATGTATCGAGAGAATGATTTTATACACAGGTTATGTGTATGTTATTTTTGTACACGAGATATGTGTACGGTTACTAAGATTTATGAAAGATGATTTCGTACACGAGAAAGGTGTACTGTATTTAAAAGATATCGCATGTACATTACAGGTGGGTATAGGATTCGGGCCCATTTGTATCATGCAGCATTTAAATCTTGTGGTCTATCAAAATGATGAATTTTATTATTTTAAGATAAACCTATGAACCCCCAACCTTTTGGTTGACACTTGAAAGCATGTTTATTCTCAGGTATGAAAGAAACCTTCCGCTGTGCATTTGCTCATTTTAGAGATATTACTTGGAGTCATTCATGACATATTTCAAAAGACGTTGCATTCGAGTCGTTGAGTTCATCAAGATTATTATTAAGTCAATTATAGTTGGTTATATTATGAAATGGTATGCATGCCGTCAACTTTTGATGTAATCAAAGTTTATCTTTTAAAAACGAATGCAATGTTTGTAAATGTATCATATAGAGGTCAAGTACCTCGCGACATAATCATATGTTATTGTATTCGTTCTTATGGATTAGGACGGGTCGCTTCACAAGTTTAAACATGTGAGACTTGCAAAGAGTGAATAATCACTAATATTAGTGATTATTGAAGTAGTGGAAACCATTTGTGTACATTTGGTTGACTAATTTTGAATAGAGTCAAAATTAGAGTTTGTTGGTGATTTTGGTCCGATTGTCGATTGAGTAAGTTTATAAACTTAAAATGAGTTAAGTTAAAGTATAAACTTTAGTTAATGGCATTTTAAAGTCAAAACAAGCAAATGGTGAGATGTTGACTTTTTAAGGGTCAAAATAGGTTTTGGGCGAATATGCGAACTAGTGTGTGTTTTATGGCTAAATGTGGTGTCTTTAGGTATTTAAGGAATGCGGGAACTAGTCTCGTTAGTTTCGGACTTTCGAGTAGCGTTAAAGTGCAAAAGGGTGTGATTTGCACTTGTTGTTCATTTGGGAGGGTCAAGAGTCCAAATGAGTTTGTATTGATAATTATGTGATAAATGGAATAGGTACGTTCCATTGGCGATTTCGGATTTTGGTTTGGCATCCATCAAGACTTCCAGGTGAGTGTTAATATACTATGTGAAATGTCCCGTTCTTATTGATTAAAAACGTTCCATATTAATTGATTTCGTTGCGAGGTTTTGACCTCTATATGAGACGTTTTTCAAAGACTGCATTCATTTTTAAAACAAACCATAACCTTTATTTCATAAATAAAGGTTTAAAAAGCTTTACGTAGATTATCAAATAATGATAATCTAAAATATCCTGTTTACACACGACCATTACATAATGGTTTACAATACAAATATGTTACATCGAAATCAGTTTCTTGAATGCAGTTTTTACACAATATCATACAAACATGGACTCCAAATCTTGTCCTTATTTTAGTATGCAACAGCGGAAGCTCTTAATATTCACCTGAGAATAAACATGCTTTAAACGTCAACAAAAATGTTGGTGAGTTATAGGTTTAACCTATATATATCAAATCGTAACAATAGACCACAAGATTTCATATTTCAATACACATCCCATACATAGAGATAAAAATCATTCATATGGTGAACACCTGGTAACCGACATTAACAAGATGCATATATAAGAATATCCCCATCATTCCGGGACACCCTTCGGATATGATATAAATTTCGAAGTACTAAAGCATCCGGTACTTTGGATGGGGTTTGTTAAGCCCAATAGATCTATCTTTAGGATTTGCGTCAATTAGGGTGTCTGTTCCCAAATTCTTAGATTACCAGACTTAATAAAAAGGGGCATATTCGATTTCGATAATACAACCATAGAATGTAGTTTCACGTACTTGTGTCTATTTTGTAAATCATTTATAAAACCTGCATGTATTCTCATCCCAAAAATATTAGATTTTAAAAGTGGGACTATAACTCACTTTCACAGATTTTTACTTCATCGGGAAGTAAGACTTGGCCACTGGTTGATTCACGAACCTATAACAATATATACATATATATCAAAGTATGTTCAAAATATATTTACAACACTTTTAATATATTTTGATGTTTTAAGTTTATTAAGTCAGCTGTCCTCGTTAGTAACCTACAACTAGTTGTCCACAGTTAGATGTACAGAAATAAATCGATAAATATTATCTTGAATCAATCCACGACCCAGTGTATACGTATCTCAGTATTGATCACAACTCAAACTATATATATTTTGGAATCAACCTCAACCCTGTATAGCTAACTCCAACATTCACATATAGAGTGTCTATGGTTGTTCCGAAATATATATAGATGTGTCGACATGATAGGTCGAAACATTGTATACGTGTCTATGGTATCTCAAGATTACATAATATACAATACAAGTTGATTAAGTTATGGTTGGAATAGATTTGTTACCAATTTTCACGTAGCTAAAATGAGAAAAATTATCCAATCTTGTTTTACCCATAACTTCTTCATTTTAAATCCGTTTTGAGTGAATCAAATTGCTATGGTTTCATATTGAACTCTATTTTATGAATCTAAACAGAAAAGTATAGGTTTATAGTCGGAAAAATAAGTTACAAGTCATTTTTGTAAAGGTAGTCATTTCAGTCGAAAGAACGACGTCTAGATGACCATTTTAGAAAACATACTTCCACTTTGAGTTTAATCATAATTTTTGGATATAGTTTCATGTTCATAATAAAAATCATTTTCTCAGAATAACAACTTTAAAATCAAAGTTTATCATAGTTTTTAATTAACTAACCCAAAACAGCCCGCGGTGTTACTACGACGGCGTAAATCCGGTTTTACGGTGTTTTACGTGTTTCCAGGTTTTAAATCATTAAGTTAGCATATCATATAGATATAGAACATGTGTTTAGTTGATTTTAAAAGTCAAGTTAGAAGGATTAACTTTTGTTTGCGAACAAGTTTAGAATTAACTAAACTATGTTCTAGTGATTACAAGTTTAAACCTTCGAATAAGATAGCTTTATATGTATGAATCGAATGATGTTATGAACATCATTACTACCTTAAGTTCCTTGGATAAACCTACTGGAAAAGAGAAAAATGGATCTAGCTTCAATGGATCCTTGGATGGCTCGAAGTTCTTGAAGCAGAATCATGACACGAAAACAAGTTCAAGTAAGATCATCACTTGAAATAAGATTGTTATAGTTATAGAAATTGAACCAAAGTTTGAATATGATTATTACCTTGTATTAGAATGATAACCTACTGTAAGAAACAAAGATTTCTTGAGGTTGGATGATCACCTTACAAGATTGGAAGTGAGCTAGCAAACTTGAAAGTATTCTTGATTTTATGAAACTAGAACTTTTGGAATTTATGAAGAACACTTAGAACTTGAAGATAGAACTTGAGAGAGATCAATTAGATGAATAAAATTGAAGAATGAAAGTGTTTGTAGGTGTTTTTGGTCGTTGGTGTATGGATTAGATATAAAGGATATGTAATTTTGTTTTCATGTAAATAAGTCATGAATGATTACTCATATTTTTGTAATTTTATGAGATATTTCATGCTAGTTGCCAAATGATGGTTCCCACATGTGTTAGGTGACTCACATGGGCTGCTAAGAGCTGATCATTGGAGTGTATATACCAATAGTTCATATATCTAAAAGCTGTGTATTGTACGAGTACGAATACGGGTGCATACGAGTAGAATTGTTGATGAAACTAAACGAGGATGTAATTGTAAGCATTTTTGTTAAGTAGAAGTATTTTGATAAGTGTATTGAAGTCTTTCAAAAGTGTATAAATACATATTAAAACACTACATGTATATACATTTTAACTGAGTCGTTAAGTCATCGTTAGTCGTTACATGTAAGTGTTGTTTTGAAACCTTTAGGTTAACGATCTTGTTAAATGTTGTTAACCCAATGTTTATAATATCAAATGAGATTTTAAATTATTATATTATCATGATATTATCATGTATGAATATCTCTTAATATGATATATATACATTAAATGTCTTTACAACGATAATCGTTACATATATGTCTCGTTTAAAAATCATTAAGTTAGTAGTCTTGTTTTTACATATGTAGTTCATTGTTAATATACTTAATGATATGTTTACTTATCATAGTATCATGTTAACTATATATATATCCATATATATGTCATCATATAGTTTTTACAAGTTTTAACGTTCGTGAATCACCGGTCAACTTGGGTGGTCAATTGTCTATATGAAACATATTTCAATTAATCAAGTCTTAACAAGTTTGATTGCTTAACATGTTGGAAACATTTAATCATGTAAATATCAATCTCAATTAATATATATAAACATGGAAAAGTTTGGGTCACTACAGTACCTACCCGTTAAATAAATTTCGTCCCGAAATTTTAAGCTGTTGAAGGTGTTGACGAATCTTCTGGAAATAGATGCGGGTATTTCTTCTTCATCTGATCTTCACGCTCCCAGGTGAACTCGGGTCCTCTACGAGCATTCCATCGAACCTTAACAATTGGTATCTTGTTTTGCTTAAGTCTTTTAACCTCACGATCCATTATTTCAACGGGTTCTTCGATGAATTGGAGTTTTCATTGATTTGGATTTCATCTAACGGAATAGTGAGATCTTCTTTAGCAAAACATTTCTTCAAATTCGAGACTTGGAAAGTGTTATGTACAGCCGCGAGTTGTTGAGGTAACTCAAGTCGGTAAGCTACTGGTCCAACACGATCAATAATCTTGAATGGTCCAATATACCTTGGATTTAATTTCCCTCGTTTACCAAATCGAACAACGCCTTTCCAAGGTGCAACTTTAAGCATGACCATCTCTCCAATTTCAAATTCTATATCTTTTCTTTTAATGTCAGCGTAGCTCTTTTGTCGACTTTAGTTGGTTTTCAACCGTTGTTGAATTTGGATGATCTTCTCGGTAGTTTCTTGTATAATCTCCGGACCCGTAATCTGTCTATCCCCCACTTCACTCCAATAAATCGGAGACCTGCACTTTCTACCATAAAGGGCTTCAAACGGCGCCATCTCAATGCTTGAATGGTAGCTGTTGTTGTAGGAAAATTCTGCTAATGGTAGATGTCGATCCCAACTGTTTCCGAAATCAATAACACATGCTCGTAGCATGTCTTCAAGCGTTTGTATCGTCCTTTCGCTCTGCCCATCAGTTTGTGGATGATAGGCAGTACTCATGTCTAGACGAGTTCCTAATGCTTGCTGTAATGTCTGCCAGAATCTTGAAATAAATCTGCCATCCCTATCAGAGATAATAGAGATTGGTATTCCATGTCTGGAGACGACTTCCTTCAAATACAGTCGTGCTAACTTCTCCATCTTGTCATCTTCTCTTATTGGCAGGAAGTGTGCTGATTTGGTGAGACGATCAACTATTACCCAAATAGTATCAAAACCACTTGCAGTCCTTGGCAATTTAGTGATGAAATCCATGGTAATGTTTTCCCATTTCCATTCCGGGATTTCGGGTTGTTGAAGTAGACCTGATGGTTTCTGATGCTCAGCTTTGACCTTAGAACACGTCAAACATTCTCCTACGTATTTAGCAACATCGGCTTTCATACCCAGCCACCAAAAATGTTTCTTGAGATCCTTGTACATCTTCCCCGTTCCAGGATGTATTGAGTATCTGGTTTTATGAGCTTCTCTAAGTACCATTTCTCTCATATCTCCAAATTTTGGTACCCAAATCCTTTCAGCCCTATACCGGGTTCCGTCTTCCCGAATATTAAGATGCTTCTCCGATCCTTTGGGTATTTCATCCTTTAAATTTCCCTCTTTTAAAACTCCTTGTTGCGCCTCCTTTATTTGAGTAGTAATGTTATTATGAATCATTATATTCATAGATTTTACTCGAATGGGTTCTCTGTCCTTCCTGCTCAAGGCATCGGCTACCACATTTGCCTTCCCCGGGTGGTAACGAATCTCAAAGTCGTAATCATTCAATAATTCAATCCACTTACGCTGCCTCATATTCAGTTGTTTCTGATTAAATATGTGTTGAAGACTTTTGTGGTCGGTATATATAATACTTTTGACCCCATATAAGTAGTGCCTCCAAGTCTTTAATGCAAAAACAACCGCGCCTAATTCCAAATCATGCGTCGTATAATTTTGTTCGTGAATCTTCAATTGTCTAGACGCATAAGCAATCACCTTCGTTCGTTGCATTAATACACAACCGAGACCTTGCTTTGATGCATCACAATAAATCACAAAATCATCATTCCCTTCAGACAATGACAATATAGGTGCCGTAGTTAGCTTTTTCTTCAATAACTGAAACGCTTTCTCTTGTTCATCATTCCATTCAAATTTCTTCCCTTTATGCGTTAATGCAGTCAAGGGTTTTGCTATTCTGGAAAAGTCTTGGATGAACCTTCTGTAGTAACCAGCTAGTCCTAAAAACTGGCGTATGTGTTTCGGAGTTTTCGGGGTTTCCCACTTTTCAACAGTTTCTATCTTTGCCAGATCCACCTTAATACCTTCTTTGTTCACTATGTGACCGAGGAATTGAACTTCTTCCAACCAAAATGCATACTTTGAAAACTTAGCGTACAATTCTTCCTTCCTCAATACTTCTAACACCTTTCTCAAATGTTCACCGTGTTCTTGGTCATTCTTTGAGTAAATAAGTATGTCATCAATGAAAACAATGACAAACTTGTCAAGGTATGGTCCACACACTCGGTTCATAAGGTCCATGAACACAGCTGGTGCATTAGTTAAACCAAACGGCATGACCATAAACTCGTAATGACCGTAACATGTTCTGAAAGCAGTCTTTGGAATATCATCTTCTTTCACCCGCATTTGATGATACCCGGAATGTAAGTCAATCTTTGAATAAACAGACGAGCCTTGTAGTTGATCAAATAAGTCATCGATTCTCGGTAGTGGGTAGCGGTTCTTGATGGTAAGTTTGTTCAACTCTCGGTAGTCGATACACAACCTGAATGTACCATCTTTCTTCTTGACAAACAAAACAGGAGCTCCCCACGGTGATGTGCTTGGTCGAATGAAACCACGCTCTAAAAGTTCTTGTAATTGGCTTTGTAGTTCTTTCATCTCGCTGGGTGCAAGTCTGTAAGGAGCACGAGCTATTGGTGCAGCTCCTGGTACAAGATCTATTTGAAATTCAACGGATCGATGTGGGGGTAATCCCGGTAATTCTTTCGGAAATACATCTGGAAATTCTTTTGCGACGGGAACATCATTGATGCTCTTTTCTTCAGTTTGTACTTTCTCGACGTGTGCTAGAACAGCATAGCAACCTTTTCTTATTAGTTTTTGTGCCTTCAAATTACTAATAAGATGTAGCTTCGTGTTGCCCTTTTCTCCGTACACCAT
Organism: Rutidosis leptorrhynchoides; assembly: GCF_046630445.1. NCBI lineage: Eukaryota > Viridiplantae > Streptophyta > Magnoliopsida > Asterales > Asteraceae > Rutidosis > Rutidosis leptorrhynchoides. The sequence continues at coordinate 191,779,471 of NC_092338.1, forward strand.
TAAGGGTTTTCCTTTTTCTCGTATAATGCGAATTGCATTTTTGTAACAAACGATCTCTGCTTTCACTTCTTTCAACCAGTCCATACCGATTATCACATCAAAACTCCCTAACTCTACTGGTATCAAGTCAATCTTAAATGTTTCGCTAACCAGTTTAATTTCTCGATTCAGACATATATTATCTGCTGAAATTAATTTACCATTTGCTAATTCGAGTAAAAATTTACTATCCAAAGGCGTCAATGGACAACTTAATTTAGCACAAAAATCTCTACTCATATATCTTCTATCCGCACCCGAATCAAATAAAACGTAAGCAGATTTATTGTCAATAAGAAACGTACCCGTAACAAGCTCCGGGTCTTCCTGTGCCTCTGCCGCATTAATATTGAAAACTCTTCCACGGCCTTGTCCATTCGTGTTCTCCTGGTTCGGGCAATTTCTAATAATGTGGCCCAGTTTTCCACATTTATAACAAACTACATTGGCATAACTTGCTCCGACACTACTTGCTCCGCCATTACTCGTTCCGACACCATTTGTTCCTTTCGTTCTATTAACCCCTGGTCCGTAGACCTCACACTTCGCCGCGCTATGACCATTTCTTTTACACTTGTTGCAAAATTTGGTGCAGAACCCCGAGTGATTCTTTTCACACCTTTGGCATAGCTGCTTCTGATTGTTGTTGTTGTTGCGGTTATTATTGTTGTTGGGATGATTGTTGTAGTTGCTGTTGTTGTTGTTGTTGTTGTTGGGCCGTTTGTTGTAGTTGCGATTGATGTTGCGATTGTTGGGATAATTGTTGCGATTATTGTTGTAATTGTTGTTGTTGTTGTATTGGTGATTCTTATCACCGTTTTCCTCCCACTTTCTTTTGACTTGCTTCACATTGGCCTCTTCAGCAGTCTGTTCTTTAATTCTTTCTTCAATTTGGTTCACGAGTTTGTGAGCCATTCTACATGCCTGTTGTATGGAGGCGGGCTCGTGTGAACTTATATCTTCTTGGATTCTTTCCGGTAATCCTTTCACAAACGCGTCGATCTTCTCTTCCTCATCTTCGAATGCTCCCGGACACAATAGGCACAATTCTGTGAATCGTCTTTCGTACGTGGTAATATCAAATCCTTGGGTTCGTAACCCTCTAAGTTCTGTCTTGAGCTTATTGACCTCGGTTCTGGGACGGTACTTCTCGTTCATCAAGTGCTTGAATGCTGACCACGGTAGTGCGTACGCATCGTCTTGTCCCACTTGCTCTAGATAGGTATTCCACCATGTTAACGCAGAACCTGTGAAGATATGCGTAGCGTACTTTACTTTGTCCTCTTCAGTACACTTACTTATGGCAAACACCGATTCGACCTTCTCGGTCCACCGTTTCAATCCGATCGGTCCTTCGGTTCCATCAAATTCCAAAGGTTTGCAGGCAGTGAATTCTTTGTAGGTGCATCCTACACGATTTCCTGTACTACTAGATCCAAGGTTATTGTTGGTATGTAGCGCAGCCTGTACTGCGGCTATGTTTGAAGCTAGAAAAGTACGGAATTCCTCTTCATTCATATTCACGGTGTGTCGAGTAGTCGGTGCCATTTCCTTCAAAATAGTTAAATGGAACAAGTTAATCATACAGAATATTAAGAGTAGTTAATAGTATTTCGTACCATAATATGAACTCATTTATAAAAGCTTTTTCTTCATATTAGCGTTTTATAAGTTTAAATTCGGGTAGTACCTACCCGTTAAGTTCATACTTAGTAGCTAATATACAATTCAACTACTACAATTCTATATGAAAAACTGATTATAATAATATTTCGCGTTCAAACTTTTATACAATATTTTACAAACTTACAATACCGCTTATTTTACATAAAGCATGAAATATAGCACACAATAACTTTGATACAAGATAGTTGTGAAGATAATTCTAGCTAGTACACAAGTCGTTCAGCAAAGGCAATAAAGACACGTAATTCATACGTCCAGAAACAAGTCATGCATTCTGGTTTTACTAGGACTACTTCCCATCCTTGGTCTTGTGCAACATAACCGTTATGGCCGTTGATAAGACAGCGTGTTGTAACGTCGTCAAAGGGACGAGGGTTACGTAATGTCCAACAGTCCCGTAATAATCTAAAAACCTCATTTCTTACCCCAATTACCGACTCCGTCACTTGTGGAAACGTTTTGTTTAATAGTTGTAGCCCGATGTTCTTGTTCTCACTTTGGTGAGAAGCGAACATTACTAATCCGTAAGCATAACATGCTTCTTTATGTTGCATGTTAGGCGCTTTTTCTAAATCACGAAGTCCAATATTCGGATATATTGAGTCAAAATAATTTCTTAACCCGTTGCGTAAAATAGCATTTGGGTTCCCCGCAATATATGCGTCAAAGTAAACACATCGTAACTTATGGGTTTCCCAATGTGATATCCCCTCTTTCAAACGAAAGTCTCTTATAAACCAAGACATTCTTGGAACGTTCTTCGAATGTCTTACAAACTGATCTCGCCTTAAATAGTTGTGCCGAGGAATTCTGGCCGACTCTAGACAAGATTTCATCAATCATGTCTCTGGGTAGGTCTCTTAAAATATTGGGTTGTCTATCCATTTTGTGTTTTTAAACTGTAAAATAGACAAGAGTTAGATTCATAAAAAAATACTTATTAATACAAGCAATTTTTACATATATCATAAAGCATAAGAACACTATATTACATATATTACACCACACGAATACAACTATCTTATTCCGACTCGCTCGTTTCTTCTTCTTCGGTTTTGGTTCGTTTTGCCAAGTTTCTAGGGATATATGATGTTCCCCTAATACGAGCCGTCGTTGTCCACATTGGTTTAGAAAAACCTGGTGGTTTAGAGGTTCCCGGGTCATTGTTACAACTTAAGGACTTCGGGCGTTGACGATACATATAAAGTTCATCGGGGTTGGAATTAGATTTCTCTATTTTTATGCCCTTTCCCTTATTATTTTCTTTTGCCTTTTTAAATTCAGTTGGGGTAATTTCTATAACATCATCGGAATTCTCGTCGGAATCCGATTCATCGGAGAATTGGTAATCCTCCCAATATTTTGCTTCCTTGGCGGAAACACCATTGACCATAATTAACCTTGGTCGGTTGGTTGAGGATTTTCTTTTACTTAACCGTTTTATTATTTCCCCCACCGGCTCTATTTCTTCATCCGGTTCCGATTCTTCTTCCGGTTCCGATTCTTCTTTCGGTTCCGACTCTTCTTCCGGTTCCTCTTCGGGAACTTGTGAATCAGTCCACGAATCATTCCAATTTACATTTGACTCTTCATTATTATTAGGTGAGTCAATGGGACTTGTTCTAGAGGTAGACATCTATCACATAATATCAAACGCGTTAAGAGATTAATATATCACATAATATTCACATGTTAAAAATATATAGTTTCCAACAAAATTTGTTAAGCAATCATTTTTCAAGTAAACACGGTCGAAGTCCAGACTCACTAATGCATCCTAACAAACTCGATAAGACACACTAATGCAAAATTCTGATTCTCTAAGACCAAGGCTCGGATACCAACTAAAAATGTCCCGTTCTTATTGATTAAAAACGTTCCATATTAATTGATTTCGTTGCGAGGTTTTGACCTCTATATGAGACGTTTTTCAAAGACTGCATTCATTTTTAAAACAAACCATAACCTTTATTTCATAAATAAAGGTTTAAAAAGCTTTACGTAGATTATCAAATAATGATAATCTAAAATATCCTGTTTACACACGACCATTACATAATGGTTTACAATACAAATATGTTACATCGAAATCAGTTTCTTGAATGCAGTTTTTACACAATATCATACAAACATGGACTCCAAATCTTGTCCTTATTTTAGTATGCAACAGCGGAAGCTCTTAATATTCACCTGAGAATAAACATGCTTTAAACGTCAACAAAAATGTTGGTGAGTTATAGGTTTAACCTATATATATCAAATCGTAACAATAGACCACAAGATTTCATATTTCAATACACATCCCATACATAGAGATAAAAATCATTCATATGGTGAACACCTGGTAACCGACATTAACAAGATGCATATATAAGAATATCCCCATCATTCCGGGACACCCTTCGGATATGATATAAATTTCGAAGTACTAAAGCATCCGGTACTTTGGATGGGGTTTGTTAAGCCCAATAGATCTATCTTTAGGATTCGCGTCAATTAGGGTGTTTGTTCCCAAATTCTTAAATTACCAGACTTAATAAAAAGGGGCATATTCGATTTCGATAATTCAACCATAGAATGTAGTTTCACGTACTTGTGTCTATTTTGTAAATCATTTATAAAACCTGCATGTATTCTCATCCCAAAAATATTAGATTTTAAAAGTGGGACTATAACTCACTTTCACAGATTTTTACTTCGTCGGGAAGTAAGACTTGGCCACTGGTTGATTCACGAACCTATAACAATATATACATATATATCAAAGTATGTTCAAAATATATTTACAACACTTTTAATATATTTTGATGTTTTAAGTTTATTAAGTCAGCTGTCCTCGTTAGTAACCTACAACTAGTTGTCCACAGTTAGATGTACAGAAATAAATCGATAAATATTATCTTGAATCAATCCACGACCCAGTGTATACGTATCTCAGTATTGATCACAACTCAAACTATATATATTTTGGAATCAACCTCAACCCTGTATAGCTAACTCCAACATTCACATATAGAGTGTCTATGGTTGTTCCGAAATATATATAGATGTGTCGACATGATAGGTCGAAACATTGTATACGTGTCTATGGTATCTCAAGATTACATAATATACAATACAAGTTGATTAAGTTATGGTTGGAATAGATTTGTTACCAATTTTCACGTAGCTAAAATGAGAAAAATTATCCAATCTTGTTTTACCCATAACTTCTTCATTTTAAATCCGTTTTGAGTGAATCAAATTGCTATGGTTTCATATTGAACTCTATTTTATGAATCTAAACAGAAAAGTATAGGTTTATAGTCGGAAAAATAAGTTACAAGTCGTTTTTGTAAAGGTAGTCATTTCAGTCGAAAGAACGACGTCTAGATGACCATTTTAGAAAACATACTTCCACTTTGAGTTTAATCATAATTTTTGGATATAGTTTCATGTTCATAATAAAAATCATTTTCTCAGAATAACAACTTTAAAATCAAAGTTTATCATAGTTTTTAATTAACTAACCCAAAACAGCCCGCGGTGTTACTACGACGGCGTAAATCCGGTTTTACGGTGTTTTTCGTGTTTCCAGGTTTTAAATCATTAAGTTAGCATATCATATAGATATAGAACATGTGTTTAGTTGATTTTAAAAGTCAAGTTAGAAGGATTAACTTTTGTTTGCTAACAAGTTTAGAATTAACTAAACTATGTTCTAGTGATTACAAGTTTAAACCTTCGAATAAGATAGCTTTATATGTATGAATCGAATGATGTTATGAACATCATTACTACCTTAAGTTCCTTGGATAAACCTACTGGAAAATAGAAAAATGGATCTAGCTTCAATGGATCCTTGGATGGCTCGAAGTTCTTGAAGCAGAATCATGACATGAAAACAAGTTCAAGTAAGATCATCACTTGAAATAAGATTGTTATAGTTATAGAAATTGAACCAAAGTTTGAATATGATTATTACCTTGTATTAGAATGATAACCTACTGTAAGAAACAAAGATTTCTTGAGGTTGGATGATCACCTTACAAGATTGGAAGTGAGCTAGCAAACTTGAAAGTATTCTTGATTTTATGAAACTAGAACTTTTGGAATTTATGAAGAACACTTAGAACTTGAAGATAGAACTTGAGAGAGATCAATTAGATGAAGAAAATTGAAGAATGAAAGTGTTTGTAGGTGTTTTTGGTCGTTGTTGTATGGATTAGATATAAAGGATATGTAATTTTGTTTTCATGTAAATAAGTCATGAATGATTACTCATATTTTTGTAATTTTATGAGATATTTCATGCTAGTTGCCAAATGATGGTTCCCACATGTGTTAGGTGACTCACATGGGCTGCTAAGAGCTGATCATTGGAGTGTATATACCAATAGTTCATACATCTAAAAGCTGTGTATTGTACGAGTACGAATACTGGTGCATACGAGTAGAATTGTTGATGAAACTGAACGAGGATGTAATTGTAAGCATTTTTGTTAAGTAGAAGTATTTTGATAAGTGTATTGAAGTCTTTCAAAAGTGTATAAATACATATTAAAACACTACATGTATATACATTTTATCTGAGTCGTTAAGTCATCGTTAGTCGTTACATGTAAGTGTTGTTTTGAAACCTTTAGGTTAACGATCTTGTTAAATGTTGTTAACCCAATGTTTATAATATCAAATGAGATTTTAAATTATTATATTATCATGATATTATCATGTATGAATATCTCTTAATATGATATATATACATTAAATGTCTTTACAACGATAATCGTTACATATATGTCTCGTTTAAAAATCATTAAGTTAGTAGTCTTGTTTTTACATATGTAGTTCATTGTTAATATACTTAATGATATGTTTACTTATCATAGTATCATGTTAACTATATATATATCCATATATATGTCATCATATAGTTTTTACAAGTTTTAACGTTCGTGAATCACCGGTCAACTTGGGTGGTCAATTGTCTATATGAAACATATTTCAATTAATCAAGTCTTAACAAGTTTGATTGCTTAACATGTTGGAAACATTTAATCATGTAAATATCAATCTCAATTAATATATATAAACATGGAAAAGTTCAGGTCACTACACTATGTACATATGTATATATAAGATGGGTGCAGGTCTAGTGAAGTGATTCTCGGCTATAGAGCTCACTTCACACATAGGTGGATTTAATGGACTTGTGTATAGGTCCAATGGGCACGGTTGTGCGTTTTGGTTGACCATCTTTGGCGAGGTGCACATTTCGTGTGTACGTTATCACATGGACTTATGATGTGGAGTTATATAATCCTGATGGCGTGGGATTGGTATTGAGTTGCGATTGAGTAACCCCGATGATGTGGGTTTTGTTTTGAGAGGTGAATCACGCATGGATGTGGATTCACTAAGGCTCGTGTAGTTCGACCAACCTCGATGTTGTTGTGGTATTGAAGATAGTAGTCTCGTGTGGATGCGGATTTACTAAGGCTAATGTAGTTGGACCAATCTTCTGTTGGTATTGGGTTAAGGGGTTAACCTTGGGCGTTTTACGCTTTATTGTATATATTTTCGTATTGTTGTGATGTAGCTAACCCTTCGGGTAAACCTTGTTGGCGTTGTACATATTGTTATTGGTGTATTCATTGTTGACCTTGGATTGTTGTATAGCGGTCGTACGGTATGCTTAGTTTAGCTTGCCTTTACACTTGGATGCTCTGGTATGTGCTATTTGTTTATTATCGTGTGGCGTGTCCATTTTATGCATATGTATGGATGTAGTATACTTTCATTCACTAAGCGTTAGCTTACCCTCTCGTTGTTGATATTTTTATAGGTTCGCATGATGGCGGCTCGGGTAAGCATGGGGATTAGAGATCTTGGCTAGGTTGTTTTAGAAGATCTTGCTTTTGGACTCAATTTATGATTGGGTAGCATAGTCCCAATCACCATGCTCGGTTTTGTATAAAAGTAACTAGTCGGGTCATAATGAGTATAACCCGGTTTATGATTTAATTATGTAATGTACGTTTTATTAAAATTGTTAGACGTAATATGATAACAAATACGTTTTGGAATTTGTGTAATGGGACCTAAAGTGTTATTTATTGTATATTAAAAAGAAAAAAAAATTATGGGCCGGTAATTGATGTGAAGCGAGTTGTATATAAAATAGTTTATATTTTACTAGGAAAAACTATTAAATACGATACAATTTTACACAAGATATTTATTTATTTATAGAATGGATATACTTAAACCTTGCTACAACACTTATAGGCAGTGTACCTAATCGTACAGTAGTGTAGTTTTTAGTAAGTCCGGTTCGTTCCACAGGGAAATCTTTAAACAAAGCTCAACGCTATATTAGTTTACTTTTATAAAAATACAAATATATATATAAGTAATATTATTATTATAAAGGGGGGTTTTTACCGTTTAATGACCGGTTTGTCGATTTTAAAACTTTAGTCGCAGTTAAAACCTAATGTAAAATATAAAATAAATACAAGACTTTAAATTAAAGCGTAAAGTAAATAACGATAATGAAATTGCGAATAATAAAAATGCGATAAAATAAAATTGCGATAATTAAAAAGTACGATAATTAAAAATGCGATTAAATAAAATAACAATAAATAAAAGTGCAATAATTAGAAGTGCAATTAAATATAAAATAAAGGAAATTAAATATGAAATAAAAGAATTATGCTTATTTAAACTTCCGTAATCATGATGTTTGACGTGTTGATTTTAGTTTTATGCCCATGGGTTAATTGTCCTTTGTCCTGGATTATTCAATATGTCCGTCTGGTTTTTGTCCATAACAGTCCATCAGTCATAAATATAAATTGCAAGTGTCCTTGTCAAATTATTATTATACCCGAAGTTAAATATTCCAACTAATTGGGGATTCGAATTGTAACAAGGTTTTAATACTTTGTTTAATGAATACACCAGGTTATCGACTGCATGTAAACCAAGGTTTTACTACTTTGTTAACAATTACACCAATTACCCTTGAATGTAATTTCACCCCTGTTTTAATTATTCTAGTGGCTATTAATCCATTCCCGTGTCCGGTTAAATGAACGATTATTCGTACATATAAATACCCCGCCCATCGTGTCCGATCGAGTGTATATGGTAATTTATAGGGACGCCCAATTGTAAATCTTTATATTAACATTAACAAACTTTCATTTAGTTAAACAAATATAAAGCCCATTAATAGCCCATAGTCTAATTTCCACAAGTGTCGTTCTTTTGTCCAAACCCCAATTATGGTACAAAGCCCAATTACCCAATTTTAGTAATTAGCCCAACATCATGATTACTTCGTTTTAAATAAGCATAATAATAACTTAGCTACGAGACATTAATGTAAAAAGGTTGAACATAACTTACAATGATTAAAAATAGCGTAGCGTTACACGGACAGAATTTCGACTTACACCCTTACAACATTCGCTAACATACCCTTATTATTAGGATTTAAAATTAAAATTAAAATTAAAATATAAATTATATATATATTACGTATATATTGAGAGAGAGATTGAGAAATAAGATCTGAAATTTGATCAGAATTCGGTTGGCTTTATAGCCAGAGTTGAAAATTGGGGCTCCGCGACTCGCGGCAAAATGCCCTTCAATCTCCGCGAGTCGCGGAGATGTATTTACAGCTCACACCCTTGGAGTTTCTTGCTGCCGACGGTTTTTAATATATATATATAATATATATATAATTACTATAATTAATTATATATTATATTATATTTATATACATAGTTAACTTGTAATTTTTAGTCCGTTGCGTCGAGCGTTAAGAGTTGACTCTGGTCCCGGTTCCGGATTTTCGAACGTCCTCGCGTACAATTTAATATCTTGTACTTTGCGTTTTGAATCTTGTACTCTTGTGATTTCGAGACGTTTCTTATCAATAATTGGAACCTTTTTGATTGTCTTTTGTTCTTTTGAGCTTTTTGGTCGTTTGCGTCTTCAAATCGTCGAATCTGTCTTCTGTCTTCACCTTTTATTATTTAAACGAATATCACTTGTAAATAGAACAATTGCAACTAAAAGCTTGTCTTTCTTGAGGAATAATGCTATGAAATATATGTTCGTTTTTAGCATTATCAAATATTCCCACACTTGAGCGTTGCTTGTCCTCAAGCAATATTGTCTTGAAATACTAGAATCACTTCTTTATTCTTCACACTTTGTACATCAGTGATTTCTATATGGCGGTATAAACAATGGTAGTAACGATATGGTTTACAGTCCCACATAACTATAAAAATTTAGATCCATTAAGGAAATTGGATCTTTATGAAAACATTTGATCTTTTGAAAATTAAATCTAGTTTTTACCCTAGATAAGTTTTCCGGAATAACCCTTTACCGGTGTTTGCAAAATATTTTTGTGGGTTTGGTGGGTTTCAGATTTGAAAATTTTAGCTCAAAACTTGCGGTTTTGTGTCACCCACTTGCTAACCTTGTATTTGGAAAGCAACACGTCCAGTTTACTTGTCCCGTATATTACCTTTCGGTAAACTACCGTCCGGTTGTAAAGGAAAGCGTTGAACAAGCAACTGTTAAGGCAATGTCCCGTGACATGCTTTTGATTATGGTCTATAACGTGTCGGACGCAATTACTATCCTTGGTAGGAGCAATAGTAAAGCTCACCCTTATAATTTTTTTTCGGTCTGGCACAAGGTCCTGTCTTTGACCATGCTATGCAACCACCGTTCTTACGGTTGACACCCGATTTAGTTCAGGTGACCTAATGAATTCCAGGTGAATTCCTAGGATTTTACGTTCAATGGTAATGAACGCATTGAAAATGGGTTTTCAGAAAACAAATCGGTTTGTATTTTTGATCAAAATATTTTCTCGTTCAAGCTCGAGTTTAGATATCATTGAATTCCATGAGTTTGAATTCTCAATCTTTAAGGTCAATCTCAAGGATTGAGTAATATCAGGCTTAAAAGCTGATTTTTAATCTTTAAGGAGATTATCCTTTCTGGGGATCTGATTCATTAGTCTTATCCAGCTAATTTGCACGGTGCCTCCTCATTGTACGAGATAAATCCTTCTCATGGTTAGGATAAATCTGACCACTTAGCGACCCTGTTTAATGCTGAGGTCCGTGGATTTCCTGCTGATTTTAGTGATGACTTTTCTAGATTTTTCGTCAACCTACAGCTGGTCTGGACGACAACTTCATGACCTAAATCAAGAAGCGCGTGTCTTTTTCGGAAGACTTTACTTCCTTTTAATGATGGAATTGATTCATCGTGTAGATCCATCTCTTCTTTTCTTTCATTGGGTAAAACAGTTTAGTTTAGTCCAAAGCAAAAGTATTTTCAGTTATTTGTTACAAATATATGTGGCATATGTTTAAAATAACTTGGTAAATTTTCCCACACTTGGCTTTTTATTTTTCTTTTTATCGTCCTCTATTCCATTTTAAATGAATTTTAACATTTTAGTTTGTTTCTCAATTTATGTCCTTTCCGAGGTAACAATAATTTCGGTGTTAAAACCTAGTTTTATCGTTCATAAATATGTATAAACATGATTTGAATTCATTTAATTGAAAAATTTTACTAGAATTGGGTAGTCAGTATATAAGACTAGGGCTGTTCTTTTTTATCAGAGAGCACTAGATTCTAATACAACTACTGCTTTACTAGTATTTTTAATGGTAACCAAGTGTATAAAGTAAAAATTTTTAAAATCCGAAAGAATTTAACCCCTTCCCACACTTAAGATCTTGCAATGCCCTCATTTGCAAGAAATCAGTAACAATTTAAATTATTGAGGGTGATTTGTGTGAAAATGATTAAATTTTTACCAAAGTTTCCAAATATATTGGCGTTTGTTTGCTGAATGATAAATGGTGCACATCATTTGTTCATTCCGTCTTGTTGTTATTTCACATGTATTTTGCATCTTGTCGTCAAAATTAGTTGCTTTTGCTGAACTTAATGCCAGTCTTTGAAAATGCGTTGTTTTACCCTGTTGTGTACATAAGATAAACTGCAAACATATATACATATTTTTGAAGTTTGGTATATTACCCCACATTCAAAAATTATTAAAATCTAAGAATAAAAGTTAGATAATTATAAAAATGATTACAATATTAACAAAAATATTAAATGTATCAATAATTACAAATTACAAAATAATAAAAAAATAAAAAGTAAACTAAGGATGATATTGGTACCAATAGGGGTTCCACGCATAACCATAAGTGCTATAGAATGCTTCGGCAGGGTCATACGTAGGATATGGTGGCTGCATCTCTATCGACCAAGGAGGGAAGACGGGTTTCGGTGTAGGAATATAGTTTCTACCTATATGTTGGCAATGCGCTATGATCTGGTTCTGATGAACTTGCCAATCTTCAAATGCTCTCTGTCTAGCATTTTCGTATTCCTGAGAAGCTATAAACCTATGCATTTCTTGCATCTCATTCCCCCCTCCTACATTACCTTGTTCCTGGTTTCTCTCCACCTGTGGATGTCTACCATTGTATCGTACTGCGGCGTTATTTCGCCGCTTCAAAACTTTCGCACCATGGTATACATTTAAACCTATAGTGTCGCGGGGTTCCGGCTCTTCTACTAATAATCCCCCCCGACTTATATCCACACCGAGATATTCACCAATCAAAGTAATAAAAATACCACCTCCTATTATGCTATGTGGACGCATCCCCCGAACCATAGCTGATAAATAATAACCCACACAATATGGTATACTTACAGCGCTCTGTGGGTCTCGAATACACATATGGTAAAACAAATCTTGTTCATTTACCTTTTCTTTGTTTTTACCCCTTTGTGTAATCGAATTAGCTAAAAACCTATGTATTACTCTTAATTCGGCTCTATCTATATCCAAATAAGAGTAGTTTCCCCCTTTGAAACGGTGATGGCTTGTCATTTGACTCCACACACCGTGTGTATCAAAATTCTCATCTATCTTTCTACCGTTTAGTATCAATCCTCTACAATCGGCAGACGCTAACTCCTCAGGCGTATATATACGTAAAGCCTGAGCCATGTCCAGTAAAGACATGTGGCGCATTGAACCGCCTAACAAAAATCTAATAAAAGAACGATCGGTTAAACTAGCTACCCGATCATTCAACTCTATACTACATAACAACTCTTCACACCATACTTTATATACAGGTCTGCGTATGGTGAATAAACATATCCAGTCATTAAAAGAAGAATTACCATACCTCTGTACAAGTAATTCCCTAATTGGCCCGGCCAATTCTACAGCTTCCAAGGGTCCCCATTCTATGACCCTCGGTACCTCAACAACCTTGGAATGAAGAGTATGCAAACCCCGTTGATATTTTGGATAATCTATCCAAAGTCTGTCAAATCTCAGGTTCGGGTGCAACTCTTCCAAATGCATATCGGAAAAGGTCATGACTGGATGAGGTACATCCTGCTTGTAGTAGTTATCTACCTCCTGTTGTTCCAAGTTCTCAGCAGGAGCATGGCGGGCTTGGGATGAAGATTCACCCCTTTCATTCTGCAAAACACATCAAACACAAATTTTGTGCATCCAAATATGCATTAGTGTCAGCAAAATCATAAATCAAAATAATTACAATGACATTATCAATTTATATCAAACTTAAGCTTATTTTCACATTTTTATCAAATCTACACTTTTTCAAATAAGCATATACGAAAATTTTCGCCAAGTTCATAAGCATTCAACTCAAATAACATGTCAAAATAATCATTACTAGCAATCAAACAAGTCTCAAATGGCATTATCTTTCAAAAATCAAGTTCATGAATTTTAGACTTGAAAAAGTCCACTTTAATTCTCAAAATCATGTTTAGGCTCAAAGTTTGGATCATTTAACTACCTAGACATGTTACACTACTCAATTTAGCAACAATTCATGACAAAAATCGGCCATAACCTGTTTATATCAAAAAGCCCCAAATTTGCTCAAGAACACAAACCCTAGATTATTCAAAATTTGAAGTTTAAGGCTTCTAATCATGTTAAACAGCATCAATCTAGGTTATACAAGCATAATACATAAACAATTTAAGTCTAATTACACTAAAAAGCATCAAAATCAAATTGGGGAAAAATAGCTCAAGAACACCTAATTTCGAATTAATGGTGTTTAGGTGTAGAAATTTACCGTTTTTCTTGAGAAATTCTTAGATAGCATCCTTCTCAACATGATTTTAGCAAAAAATTTGGTGATTAACGGTTAAAAATTGGGATTTTTGGGGGTGATTTTCGGGTTTTTTCGGGTTCTTTTTCGCAGTATTTTTCTGTGTTTTTGTTTGTGGGAGTGAACTGATCGTTTGCAGCTCTTATTTTTTTTTCTGTAATCCGGTCTCTCCGCGACTCGCGGAGATTTAGGCTCCAAACTCCGCGAGTCGCGGAGTTTGGTAATTTTTTTTTTTTTTTTTTTTTTTATAATCATTAACTTCTTAAAACAATTTAGTAATTAATTTTAAAATTTTGTTTCCCTTGTTATTTAGGATGAGGTCGTTTCGGATCGATGTCCTAGTCCGTCCTTCGACAAAATTTTAAAATTTGTCTTTTTGTAGCGATTGTTTTAAAAGCTAAGATTTTTGGGTTTTTTCAATGTTTTTGGCATACTTTAATTCAATAAGATTAAAAATAATGATAATAAAAGTTCTCGTCCCTCCCTTGGGTAAAGCAATTTCGGTTCAAAGACCTAGTCTTCAACTTACGACGAATTTTAAAAATCATATTCTTAACTTAATGAGATAAAGTAAATTTTTGTTTTTAAATTCACACAACTTAAATATAAAATTCAAATTTAAAAATTAAAAATTAAAAATTCACACCAAACTTAAAATTTGAAATGCATAAAATTAAAATTTCATATTTTTAAAAATTAAAAATTCACACCAAACTTAATTTAAAAATTCATATTATAAATTCAAACCAAACTTATATTAATTTTTCAAATATTTACAATTTTAAATATATTGTTTTTACAAAGTTTACAATATTAATTTAAGATTTAAATATTAAGATTAAAAACATGGTAAAAATAAAATTAAAAATCTTTTTGTCTTTTTATCCCACTTTAATCAATCAAATATTATCAAAAATATGCGCCCCTCTTTTCGGTAAAGTAATTTCGGTTCCAAGACCCAATTTAACTCATGACGAATTTTTGAAATATTTTGGGTTGATTGTTTAAAGATATTTATACCTTAAGAATAAACGTTAAATTTCGCAGTGATGTAATAAATTTTTGAATGATATCAATAATTTCGGTCGCCAAACCTAATTTTATTTAATACCAATTTAATACTTTTTAGCGAACAAATTAGCGTTTATTATCAAAAGGTTAAAAAAAATAAAAATAAAAATAAAAA
Organism: Rutidosis leptorrhynchoides; assembly: GCF_046630445.1. Taxonomy (NCBI): domain Eukaryota; kingdom Viridiplantae; phylum Streptophyta; class Magnoliopsida; order Asterales; family Asteraceae; genus Rutidosis; species Rutidosis leptorrhynchoides. Next base: position 191,794,603 of record NC_092338.1, read on the forward strand.
CTGTACAGACATACCTGTGTAATAGATTTCTTAGTTATATGATCTATTATATTCATAAGATAGTCGGTTTAATTGGTTTTCCATGGCTGCATAGGCGTAACCTCGAGCATTCATTGTCTTTTCTTCTAAACATATGAACGGTCCGTCTCTGCATAAAGTAACAAATTCGGTATTTGAATAGGTTTGATTATTTGAACATTTACCTTCATGTGACCATTTTCCGCATTTGTGACATCGTTCTAGGTGTCGTGCTCTTCTTTTCGCTGCGGATTTTGATTTTCCTTTACCAAATTGTAACTTATTATCTTCGCATCTGGATCCTTTTCTAACTCCGTCCATTCTTTCTCTGATTACTGATACTAATTCGCTCGGTAGTATGTCATTATTACGTTTAGTGATCAAAGCGTGTAGCATTAGACCATGGTTTAGTTCACAGGCAGTCTTCATTTTGTAAAAACCTAAAAAAATAAAAATTCAGAATGGGGGGAGAAGACTAGTTCTTTAGGGTCTGCTAGGGAAAGACCATACGTGTTCCATTTTCGAGAACTACACGAAAACAGACAATCTAACTCTAACAGAAATACATATTATCCTTTAAAGACTTGATTCTCCCCACACTTAGTTAGCTGTGGTGTCGAAATTGTGATTAACTTCGTTGTCGACTTCCATCGGACCATGTATGTAATGTTTAACTCTGTGACCATTAACTTTAAATTCAATCCCATTTGAATTTATTAATTCTATCGTTCCGTATGGGAAAACTCTTTTGATTATGAATGGTCCAGACCATCTTGATTTCAATTTTCCAGGAAATAGCTTGAATCGTGAATTGAAAAGAAGAACTCTGTCTCCTTCTTTAAATTCTTTTGAACTTTTAATTCTTTTATCATGCCATTTCTTCGTTCTTTCTTTATAGATTAACGAATTTTCGTATGCTTCATGTCTTAATTCTTCTAATTCGTTTAGTTGACTTAATCGTAGACGTCCGGCTTCATGTAAATCAAGATTACATGTCTTCAAAGCCCAAAATGCTTTGTGTTCAATTTCTACTGGAAGATGACATGCTTTTCCATACACAAGTCTAAAAGGTGTGGTTCCAATTGGAGTTTTGTAGGCTGTTCTAAAAGCCCAGAGTGCATCCTCCAATTTAATGGACCATTCCTTCGGATTTGATCCTACGGTTTTCTCTAGAATACGTTTTAAAGCTCGGTTGGTATTTTCAACTTGTCCACTTGTTTGTGGATGATATGCGGTGGAGATTTTATGAGTTACTCCATATCTTTTAAGAACTTTCTCAAGTTGATTATTACAGAAATGAGTACCCCGATCACTTATTAAAGCTTTCGGTGTTCCAAACCTTGCAAAAAGACGTTTTAAAAAGTTGACTACAACTCGTGCATCATTAGTGGGGAGAGCTTGTGCTTCCGCCCATTTAGATACATAATCAATGGCTACGAGTATATATAGATTATTATGAGATTTTGGAAATGGACCCATAAAGTCAATACCCCAAATGTCAAATACTTCACATACTTGGATGACATTTTGTGGCATTTCATCACGTTGACTTATTTTTCCGGCCCTTTGACATGCATCACAGGATTTGCAAAGAAGGTGTGCGTCTTTGTAAATTGTAGGCCAATAGAATCCAGCTTCATAAACTTTTCTTGCTGTTAGTTGAGGCCCATAATGCCCTCCTGTTGGTCCTGTGTGACAATGGGTTAAAATTTTACTAGCTTCATCTCCAAATACACATCGGCGTATTATTCCATCGGGACAACTTTTAAACAGATGTGGATCTTCCCAGAAATAGTGTTTTATATCACTGAAGAATTTCTTTCGTCTTTGGTACGATAATCCTTTTTCAAGGAATCCACAAACTAAGTAGTTTGCATAGTCTGCAAACCATGGGATTTCTTTATAATCTATCTTCAATAGATATTCATCAAGAAAGTTGTCTTGTATGGCCGATTCATTTAGAACTTCTAATTCGGGATTTTCAAGACGAGAAAGATGATCAGCGGCGAGATTTTCTGCTCCTCTTTTATCTCGGATTTCAATATCAAACTCTTGTAAGAGTAAGATCCAACGGATTAATCTTGGTTTAGCATCTTGTTTTGAAAATAGGTATCTAAGAGCAGAATGGTCTGTATAGACCACCGTTTTTGCTAGAACGAGATATGATCGAAATTTGTCAAAAGCAAAGACAATAGCAAGGAGTTCTTTTTCAGTAGTTGTATAGTTCGTTTGTACTCCTTGTAACGTCTTACTAGCATAATATATAGGTTGAAATCGTTTTTCAATCCTTTGTCCTAAAACGGCTCCCATTGCAAAATCACTTGCATCGCACATTAGTTCAAATGGTAGATTCCAATTTGGTGTTATCATGATCGGTGCATTAGTGAGTTTTTCTTTAAGAATATTAAAAGATTTGATACACTCATCTGAAAAGATGAATGGCGCATCCTTTTCTAGGAGTTTATTCATAGGAGTGGCAATTTTAGAAAAATCTTTTATGAAACGTCGGTAAAAACCGGCATGCCCTAGAAAACTCCTAACTCCTCTAACATTGGTGGGATGTGGAAGTTTAGCAATTACATCTACTTTAGCTCTATCCACTTCAATTCCTTCTTTTGAAATTTTATGTCCAAGAACGATGCCTTCTTTAACCATGAAATGGCATTTCTCCCAATTAAGTACTAGATTTGATTTTTCGCATCTAATTAGCATTCGTTCCAGATTAACTAGACATGATTTAAATGTATCACCGAAGACTGAAAAGTCATCCATGAATACTTCCATGCATTCTTCTATCATGTCGTGAAAAATCGCCATCATACACCTTTGAAAGGTTGCAGGGGCGTTGCAAAGTCCAAATGGCATGCGTTTGTAAGCAAAAGTACCATAAGGGCACGTGAATGTGGTTTTCTCTTGGTCTTCGGGTGCTATTGGAATTTGAAAATATCCGGAAAATCCATCTAGAAAACAATAGTAACTATTTCCGGCTAATCTTTCCAACATTTGATCTATGAAAGGTAAGGGAAAGTGATCTTTTCTGGTGGCGTCATTTAATTTTCTATAATCAATACATACACGCCATCCTGTTACAGTCCTAGTAGGAATAAGCTCATTTTTCTCATTTGTAATGACAGTCATGCCACCCTTCTTAGGCACGCATTGAACTGGGCTTACCCATGGACTATCAGAAATTGGATATATCAAACCTGCATCTAGCAGTTTAATAATCTCTTTCTTAACTACATCTTGCATATTAGGATTTAGTCTTCGTTGGCGTTGCACATACGTTTTATGACCTTCTTCCATAAGGATTTTATGTGTGCAATACGAAGGACTTATTCCTTTAATATCATGAATCTTCCATGCAATGGCTGGTTTATGAGCTTTCAACACAGAAATGAGTTGTGATTTCTCATTTTCAGTAAGAGAAGACGATATTATTACAGGTAATTCAGATTCACCATGTAAATAAGCGTATTCCAAATGGTTTGGAAGTGGCTTTAACTCTAATTTCGGAGGTTCTTCTATCGATGATTTATATCGATATCTGTCTTCTTCTTTTAGCATTTGAATTTCTTCTGTTGTTGGTTCATATCCATTAGCTATAAGTGTAGCTAACATTTCAGCTTCATCAATTGGTTCATTACCTTCTCCTAAAGAACATTCTCCTGTTCCTTGTAATTCTGGAAATTCTTCTAATAATTCTGCATGTGCATCTATAGTTTGAATATAATAACATGTATCATCTGCAGATTGTGGTTGTTGCATTGCTCTATCAACTGAAAAGGTAACACTCTCATCCTCTATACTTAGGGTCAGTTTCTTACCGAACACGTCTATCATTGCTTTAGCCGTGTTTAAGAATGGTCTTCCTAATATGAGAGGAACTTGAGAATCTTCTTCCATGTCTAAAACAACAAAATCTACTGGAAATACTAAATTACCAACTTTAACTAGCATGTTCTCCATTATCCCTCTAGGATATTTTATTGATCTATCGGCTAGTTGTATGCTTATTCTGGTTGGTTTCAATTCTCCAAGGTCTAGTTTAGCGTATAGTGAATACGGCATTAGATTTATACTAGCACCTAAGTCTGCCAATGCTTCTATTGAACTAAGACTACCCAGAAAACATGGAATTGTGAAACTTCCTGGATCAGATAGTTTTTCTGGTATCTTATTCAACAGCACTGCTGAACAATTAGCATTCATAGTAACAGCCGAGAGTTCTTCCATTTTCTTTCTATTTGAGATTAGATCTTTCAAGAATTTAGCATATCTTGGCATTCCTGAAATCACATCAATGAAAGGAAGATTTACATTTATCTGTTTAAACATATCCAAGAATTTGGATTGCTCGGCTTCAAGTTTTTCTTTTTTCATTTTACTCGGGTAAGGAAGTGGTGGTTGGTATGGTTTAACATAAGGTTTATCTTTAACTGTGTTATCTTCATTAACCTTTTCAACTACCGGTTCTTTTTCCTTATCTTGATCAGGTTGTGGTTCTTGTGGAGTAGGAATAGTTTCATCAGAAGTTACAGGTATTTCAGGTGGTTTAAGTGTTGTACCACTTCTTGTGGTAATAGCTTTAGCTGTTTCATTCCGGGGGTTAGCGTTTGTATCGCTCGGTAGACTTCCCGGTTTTCTTTCACCTATTAACCTTGCTAGGTTACTTACTTCATGTTCCAGATTTTGAATAGAAGCTTGTTGATTTCTAAATGCTTGAGCATTTTGTTCATTGGTTTGTTTCTGAGATGTGAAAAACTGCGTTTGAGTTTCAACTAGCTTCGTCATCATATCTTCTAAATTCGGCTTTTTATCATCGGTTTGTTGTGGTGGTTTGTTTTGAAAATTCGGTCTTTGCTGATTATAAGTATTATTGGATACTTGTTGATTGCTAGGACCTTGTTGGTTGTTGTATGGAATATTTCGGTTATAATTCTGGTTTTGATTGTAAATCGGTCTTGGCGGTTGATAATTATTCTGATAATTATTTCCAGGCCTTTGGTTTATGTATGAAATATTCTCTCTTTGTTCCATTGTTAATTCAATACTGAGACAATCTTTTGTCAAATGTGGTCCTCCACACTGCTCACAACTAATTCGTATTGAGTGAATATCCTTAGTCATCTTTTCCATTCGTCTCTCGAAAGCATCTATCTTTGCCGAAATGGAATCTAAGTCATGGCTAGAATCGGCTCTAGCTGCTTTAGATGATCTAATGATATCTTTTTCTTGGTGCCACTCATGTGAGTGGGAAGCAGTGTTATCAATAATTTTGTAAGCATCAGTTTCGGTTTTTTTCATAATAGAACCACCAGCTGCTATATCTATGTCTTTTCTTGTAGTGATGTCGCATCCTCGGTAGAATATTTGTACTATTTGACAGGTGTCTAAACCATGTTGCGGACATCCTCTTAATAACTTTCCATATCTTGTCCACGCCTCATATAGAGTTTCATTTGGCTTCTATGTAAACGTAACAATTTCTGCTTGAAGTCTTACGGCTTTAGATGCAGGAAAAAATTGTTTAAGAAATTTGTCAACTAAAACATCCCATGTATCAATCGCCCCTTCAGGTAACGATTCCAACCAATCTTTGGCTTCTCCCTTTAAAGTCCAGGGAAATAACATGAGATATATCTGTTCATCCTCCACTTCTCGTATTTTAAATAGTGTGCAGATCCTATTAAAGGTACGTAGATGTTCATTTGGATCTTCCTTCGGCGCACCACTAAATTGGCATTGATTAGTCACCATGTGTAGAATTTGTCCTTTGATTTCATAATCTGGCGCATTAATGTCTGGATGAGTAATTGCGTGACCTTGGCCAGTGCGTTTAGCTCTCATTCGATCTTCCATACTTAAAGGTTCCAGATTCTCCATAATTGAATTTGTTGAATCGGTATCACTAGATGATTCTGTTTTAATAGTTCGTTCCTCAACAATCTCTGTTTGAATGATTGGTGGTTCCGGAGGAAAGTTTAATGGTTCAGGATCTACGAACCGTTTCTGAATATTCTCTGGATTCTCAATTGTGAGGTTGGGTTCAAAAAATGGATTATCGGTAATTTGAACTGAAGTACTTGGTCGACTGGATGACGATTCTAAAGAAAAATCAACGGCGGTTATATTTGTTAAACGATGTCTTGATCGAGTTACAGGTGGTGAACGTACAAAAGGTGATGAACGTCTTGCTCGGTGCATTCACTGAATATCCTATTAGTTTTTAAAAGGAAAGAAAAATTATAATAAGTTATCCAATCAATAGACTTTTCTGATTTTGCCCACGTTTCGAATAGCCAAAAGATGCAGCAGAGGGGCAGGATTCGTTTGGTCTCAATATAATTGAGGACTGTTTGGCTCCAATAACCCGGTCCACGTACAAATCCAACTATTACTACGAACCAGAAAATTTTGATGTCTATCAATTTAACCACTTAAAATAAATTTTCGTAATTTTAAGAAATTTAGATAAGAAGTAGAAAAAATTCTAAGTCCTAAAAACTAGAATGGCGAGAAATAAGAGAGAAAAAGAGTTCGTCGAAAAAGGTCGAAAAAGAAAAAATGGTTGAAAAATAAAAGGTGACGGAAAAATAAAAAAAAAACTTATCAAAACTTAAAAATACTTAACTAACCTAACCTTATTACTACAACTAACTTAAAATTATAATCGCAAATTGAGATTACTAATTGGAATGATAATTGATACATAATAAAAGGTCTAAAAATATTAAAGCTTACAGGAAAAACTAAATCCCAAATGGAAATAACTTAAAAAGAAACTAAAACTTAAAAAGGCGTCGCAAAATTCTAAAGCACCTAAATCTTAGTCTAAAGAAAAAGCACTTAAGGAATTCTACGGCAAAGCCTAAAAATCTAGGAGTAAAAATAACTATAGCAAAAACTAAGTTTAAAATTAAATATGAGCTAAAAATACAAATATTACGTTACAACGCTTAAAAAGGGACAAAATATAAAAATATATAAAAAGTTGTAAAAAGTACAATTTTTATAAAAATATTATTTTTATATTATTTATTTAATAAAACTACTAATTTTACAATTTAATAAAACTAATTAAACTAAAATATATAAATAAAAAGTAAAAGTAAAATTAAAACTAATAATAATAATAATAATAATTAGGTTTAATTAATAATTAATATTAATAATATCCCGTAATTAATGCAGTTTTAGGGCTTTCTGTCGTGTGTCAGATGGTCTCCGCGAGTCGCGGAAATTAAAGAAGAAAACCCCGCGAGTCGCGGGGTTCAGAATTTGAGCTGACAGATTTATCTTTTTACGCGTTTTTCTTTATTTATTTTTTTATTTTTTTTTATTTTCTGTTTTCTGTTTTTTTTAAAATAAATAAAAGATTTTAAAATAAACTTATATTTTTATAAACTAAAATAAAAATAAAGAAACTTATAAAACTTAAATATTTAACAAAATCTTAAAAATACTTATATTTTTGTTTTTTTTTTCTTTTTATATTTTCGAATATTTAAAACGTATTTTTACAAAAACGACTTTTAATAAAAGTAACTAAAAATCTTTTTTTTTTTTATATATATTAGCGTTGCGCTTCCGGCTTTTAAGATAGTTCCCCGGCAGCGGCGCCAAAAATACTTGATGTGAAGCGAGGTGTATATAAAATAGTTTATATTTTACTAGGAAAAACTATTAAATACGATACAATTTTACACAAGATATTTATTTATTTATAGAATGGATATACTTAAACCTTGCTACAACACTTATAGGCAGTGTACCTAATCGTACAGTAGTGTAGTTTTTAGTAAGTCCGGTTCGTTCCACAGGGAAATCTTTAAACAAAGCTCAACGCTATATTAGTTTACTTTTATAAAAATACAAATATATATATAAGTAATATTATTATTATAAAGGGGGGTTTTTACCGTTTAATGACCGGTTTGTCGATTTTAAAACTTTAGTCGCAGTTAAAACCTAATGTAAAATATAAAATAAATACAAGACTTTAAATTAAAGCGTAAAGTAAATAACGATAATGAAATTGCGAATAATAAAAATGCGATAAAATAAAATTGCGATAATTAAAAAGTACGATAATTAAAAATGCGATTAAATAAAATAACAATAAATAAAAGTGCAATAATTAGAAGTGCAATTAAATATAAAATAAAGGAAATTAAATATGAAATAAAAGAATTATGCTTATTTAAACTTCCGTAATCATGATGTTTGACGTGTTGATTTTAGTTTTATGCCCATGGGTTAATTGTCCTTTGTCCTGGATTATTCAATATGTCCGTCTGGTTTTTGTCCATAACAGTCCATCAGTCATAAATATAAATTGCAAGTGTCCTTGTCAAATTATTATTATACCCGAAGTTAAATATTCCAACTAATTGGGGATTCGAATTGTAACAAGGTTTTAATACTTTGTTTAATGAATACACCAGGTTATCGACTGCATGTAAACCAAGGTTTTACTACTTTGTTAACAATTACACCAATTACCCTTGAATGTAATTTCACCCCTGTTTTAATTATTCTAGTGGCTATTAATCCATTCCCGTGTCCGGTTAAATGAACGATTATTCGTACATATAAATACCCCGCCCATCGTGTCCGATCGAGTGTATATGGTAATTTATAGGGACGCCCAATTGTAAATCTTTATATTAACATTAACAAACTTTCATTTAGTTAAACAAATATAAAGCCCATTAATAGCCCATAGTCTAATTTCCACAAGTGTCGTTCTTTTGTCCAAACCCCAATTATGGTACAAAGCCCAATTACCCAATTTTAGTAATTAGCCCAACATCATGATTACTTCGTTTTAAATAAGCATAATAATAACTTAGCTACGAGACATTAATGTAAAAAGGTTGAACATAACTTACAATGATTAAAAATAGCGTAGCGTTACACGGACAGAATTTCGACTTACACCCTTACAACATTCGCTAACATACCCTTATTATTAGGATTTAAAATTAAAATTAAAATTAAAATATAAATTATATATATATTACGTATATATTGAGAGAGAGATTGAGAAATAAGATCTGAAATTTGATCAGAATTCGGTTGGCTTTATAGCCAGAGTTGAAAATTGGGGCTCCGCGACTCGCGGCAAAATGCCCTTCAATCTCCGCGAGTCGCGGAGATGTATTTACAGCTCACACCCTTGGAGTTTCTTGCTGCCGACGGTTTTTAATATATATATATATAATATATATATAATTACTATAATTAATTATATATTATATTATATTTATATACATAGTTAACTTGTAATTTTTAGTCCGTTGCGTCGAGCGTTAAGAGTTGACTCTGGTCCCGGTTCCGGATTTTCGAACGTCCTCGCGTACAATTTAATATCTTGTACTTTGCGTTTTGAATCTTGTACTCTTGTGATTTCGAGACGTTTCTTATCAATAATTGGAACCTTTTTGATTGTCTTTTGTTCTTTTGAGCTTTTTGGTCGTTTGCGTCTTCAAATCGTCGAATCTGTCTTCTGTCTTCACCTTTTATTATTTAAACGAATATCACTTGTAAATAGAACAATTGCAACTAAAAGCTTGTCTTTCTTGAGGAATAATGCTATGAAATATATGTTCGTTTTTAGCATTATCAGTAATCGACGGGTTGGGTCGTTACAAGTGGTATCAGAGCATGGTCTAAGGGATTTAGGTGACTTGAGATAGGTGCCTAGACTTAAACTTTTATGTGTGCTAACTTGTTGCGGGACTTGTAGGAGTACGGGTAGGAATGGGAATTTGATTAGTGCCTTGGCGTGTAGGTGAACTATTTAGGAATGTGGCTTGTATCGTGATATTATTTCTTGCGCGTGTTTATATCGCATAGAATTTTTTTTGGTATTGGTTATATCATCAAGCGAGGCGGTCGTTGTACAAACAAGTTGATACGGCGTGTGCGCGTAATAAGGACTTGCAAACCTTATTACGGGTGTAAATCGTGTCTAACAAGTGATGTACGACGAGTGTTGATCAAGATGGGGTGGTGTTGTGCGTGTGGTTTTATTACGTTCGTGGATTAATTGTTTTGCATTCTTTAGAATGATGACGAGAAACGGGATCGAGGCAAGCGACGATGAGTTTAACACTAGAGTTGCGGCCGCCGTGGCGGAGCAAATGGGTGTGTTTCGAGAAGAAATGGATAGAAAGTATTCCGAATTTCGAAGTAGTAGTGAAATGGAGCGTTGTCATAAGAGCTTCATGAGGACTAAACCTCCGATGTATGATGGGAAACCGGATCCTTTGATAAGCACAACATGGATCTCGAATGTCGAAGGGTATTTTTGCACTATTGAATGCCCTCCCGAGAAGAGGATAAGACTCGCTACTAGCTTGTTGCGGGGTAGGGCGAAAGATTGGTTGGATGGTAAAATTGATATTTTCAGTTGTGAATCGTTTATGGCGTTATCGTGGGACGATTTTAAGAAGGAATTCTTCGAGGAGTTCCGGACTCGAGCCGATTTGTCGGATTTGCGTAATGAGTTGCGAAATTTGCAACAAGGATCTATGGACTTGAATACTCTCAAGATGACCTTTATGGCGAAGGCTCGTTTTTGCCCGGAGTATATTGGGAATGATCGTATGTTGATGGAAGATTTCTATCGAACTTTAAATGATGACTTGCAGAACAAAAATTAGTGTTGGTCAAGTGAACTCGTTTGCGGAGTTATTCGCCATGGCTAGGGGCTTCAAATCGTATTCGCGATCGAAAGTTGGTGAACCTTCAAGGAAGAGAAGGGCTGTTTTGTATGATGCTCCAAGTAAGAGAACTAGGGGTGCAAGTGTGAGCACGGGTGGTATACGGATGGGTATATCGGATTCCAGTGCGTCTAGATGTTACAATTGTGGCGTGAGAGGTCACAAGTTTTGGGAATATTCGGTGCCAAGGGGTGATGGCACGGTGTTCTTCAATTGCCAAAGAGAAGGACATCGTAAGTCAGATTGTCCCGAGTTAGCGGGGGCGGGTGTGGCGAGAAGACGTTAAGGTACATTTCATTTTATTAAACATGTCCTTTGATTATTTATTTATGTGCCGATGCGTTCGGGTTTGTTAATTGCATTGTGTTGTGCATATTATTGTTATGGGTGACATTCCTAATGGGATTACCCTACGGTGGCGTTTGGATTGACGGACGAAGGGCGTAAGACTTGGTGCAACCAAGTATTCCTTAGTGTTGGGAAATGTTTCTACCAAGCCATGGGAATGGACTTTGGTGTTCGGTTGTTAAGAGCGTGTTCGCTTTTGTGTTGTGGATGGTGAACCATGAGGTTCATCGGGTGGATAAAACCCTAGAGATCGAGTGTTTGATCTCAATGTATGTTGGTAATGGAGTCTACGAGACGCGATGTTAGGTGCCTCTTTCATACCTACTAGCGTGGTATTTGACTAGGATGATATTGCAGTTACTTTGTACATAGGGTGCTGGTAAGAAACCCTTAGGTGCTTGAGTGACGGTGTGGAAGTTACAAGTGATAGCAACTCGGTGATTGCTAGAGTGATACTTGTACGGTTTGGTATTTACTTCAGTTGAAGTAGCGAAGGATAATCCAAAATCTTTCTATGCTCAAGGTTGGAGCAAGGTATCGTGATGTGTATATCGTGGAATACCATTATCTCCATGATGTGGTTACGGAACAGAGTTCTAAGTGGGGGAGTTTGTACTCTCGCACGAAGATGTTCTAGTATGTTGATATTAGATGATGCTGGTATAGATTCAAGGCTAGCGTTGAGACCTATGTTGGTCGATTGTGGTAAAAGTACGGGTTGGAATAAAGTGTACTTATGGTTTGGATTTAAATTATCATCGAGGTGGTAATGTGGTGAATCTCTTTGGGAAATAAATGGACATGTTTGACGAACAAAATGGAATTCCCAGTTAAGGGATGTACGTGTCGAATTCTCTTCTAGAGAATTATTGTTTTGTGATATGTGCGATATAGGTTGTTCTTACTCGATTGTGATGGCGTTGAGTACGCGTACGTATGATGTGTGTGTAAAGATTCCAAGCGAATGGAATGTTCCTAAGTATGGGTATATACTTGTTGTTGAGGTGGATGGTTAGTGTATCCCGTTAGGATTCACTATGGTGTAGCAGGGCGCGATGTTACATTACTCGTTGTGATTGAGGCCAAAAGAGCGTGTGTTGATGGTTAGTGTATTCCGTTAGGACCCACTATGGTGTAGCAGGGCGCGATGTTACACTACTCATTGATTGAGGCCGAAAGAGCGTGTGTGATGGGTGGGCTAGTCGTGGTGTTAAGACACCACCTAGGGATTAGTATTACGCGGTGTTAAGTACACTAAGGGATATTTGTGTTGGGAGTAGTGTTATATCGGCATGGTATAACGTTATCGGGAAATTCGAGTACCGGTGGGGAATGGGAGTACCGTTCCAGTGATGAGATTTGGGAAGTGAGTCTCGTGTGGTACGGATTCACAATGACACGTGTAGATGCGGTCATTCTATTGGGATAGTGACTCTCGTGTAGTTCGGATTCACTAGGGCGCGTATAGTTCGGCCAATCCCGATTGTTGTGCGGTAGAGGTAGTGAGTCGCGTGTGGTGCGGATTGCTAAGTCGCGTGTAGTTTTGGCCAGCCTTCATGTTGTTGGATTTGAGAACTATCGGTCGTTTCAAACGCTGATGGTACAGTTGTGAGGACCATGTTGTGTGATTGTTACTAGCAATGTACTTGGTATGGGTATGCTAGGAGTTGATATCTCGGTACGAGATTGGTTGGGTTTTTCCCGATGTGAGGGATTGAGCAAGTTCTTGTGCTCGGGTTTGTAGATTTTAATAAATCGCGGGTGACGATTTAGTTGTTAAAGGTGACTCTTTGAGAAGAATTTCCTAGAGGAGTTGGAAGGATACGTGGCGATTCCGCATATTCTAAGTGATCGTTATAGACTTCGGATGTTGTGTGTATTGCACGTCTCGGAATGCGTGCAAGTGTGTATTTAGTTAATGGATTAATCTTCGGGTTAATGAGAAATGTGGTGGAAGTCGAATTGGAACGGTTGTTTGAGAACCATAGCATGTAGGTTCGGATTGGTTAAGTGACTAGGATCACGGGGGCGTGATCGGAATAAGTGAGGGAGAGTTGTAAGACCAGTTTATTCGTACGATGTATATGCGAAGAGTACATACGACGTATAACGAATATGTATATATATAAAGGGCGTACGATGGGCTAAACGAGAAAATATTCGAGTTGTGACGCGTAATAGAAGTGTTTTAGTGTTTTAACGTGCATGTACATTAGATTTATGAGGCATGCGAAGCGTGAACTCGTTACCATGGTCGAATGCATGAAAATGGGTCAAATCGTGCTCAAGGTCGCGGCGTGGAGAGCTTGGTCGCGGCGCGACATTTCAAAGGATTCCAGATCAGGAGGCACGACAAAACAACCACCAGACCACGTTGGTGGTCGCGGCGCGAGGAAAGAGGGTCGCAGCGCGGCGATACTGGGTGACTAGTTTCGCATTTGGCAATTTTAAAGGGGAAGTGAGGGCATTTTGGTCTTTTTATGTATGGGACAAATTATATCCCCAAATCTGGTCCATTCATTTCATTTTATCATTTTCATTTCCTTTTTCTTTCTCATTTTCCTCTCAAAACTTCAAACCCCAATTCATTCTAAGTGTAAATCAAGGAAGAGGAAGCGGGATTCGATCTTAGGAGCAAGAATAAACGTTGTTCTCCTCGTTCTTAGCTACGATTTGATACTAGTGGTAAGTCTTCTATTCAAAATTCGTTCTTAGGATTCATGTTCATATTTAGGGGTTTTTGATTGTGATTCATAATGAAACCCCATTAGTTGTTAATGAAAGGTTAACACCAAGATTCGGGTTTATAAGTGATGATGGGGGTTTTGGGTTTGGTGTGCAAGTTTAAACATGTGAGACTTGCAAAGAGTGAATAATCGCTAGTATTAGTGATTATTGAAGTAGTGGAAACCATTTGTGTACATTTGGTTGACTAATTTTGAATAGAGTCAAAATTAGGGTTTGTTGGTGATTTCGGTCCGATTGTCGATTGAGTAAGTTTATAAACTTAAAATGAGTTAAGTTAAAGTATAAACTTGAGTTAATGGAGTTTTAAATTCAAAACTAGTAAATGGTGAGATGTTGACTTTTTAATGGTCAAAATAGGTTTTGGGCGAATATGTGAGCTAGTGTGTGTTTTATGGCTAAATGTGATGTCTTTGGATATTTCGGGAACGCGGGAACTAGTCTCGTTAGTTTTGGACTTTCGAGTAGCATTAAAGTGCAAAAGGGTGTGATTTGCACTTGTTGTTCATTTGGGCGGGTCGAGAGTCCAAATGAGTTTGTATTGATGATTATGTGATAAATGGAATAGGTACGTTATATTTGGCGATTTTGGATTTTGGTTTAACATCCATCAAGACTTCAAGGTGAGTGTTAATATACTATGTACATATGTATGTATGGGATGGGTGCAGGTCGAGTGAAGTGATTCTCGGCTATAGAGCTCATTTCACACATAGGTGGATTTGATGGACTTGTGTATAGGTCCAATGGGCACGGTTGTGCATTTTGGTTGACCATCTTTGGCGAGGTGCACATTTCGTGTGTACGTTATCACATGGACTTGTGATGTGGAGTTATATAAACCCGATGGCGTGGGATTGGTATTGAGTTGCGAATGAGTAACCCCGATGATGTGGGTTTGATTTGAGAGGTGAATCACGTGTGGATGCGGATTCACGATGACGCGTGTAGTTTCGGTTATCTTATTGAGGTAGTGGTCTCGTGTGGTGCAGATTCACTAAGGCTCGTGTAGTTCGGCCAACCTCGATGTTGTTGTGGTATTGAAGATAGTAGTCTCGTGTGGATGCGGATTTACTAAGGCTCGTGTTGTTCGACCAATCTTCTGTTGGTATTGGGTTAAGGGGTTAACCTTGGGCGTTTTATGCTTTATTGTATATATTTTCGTATTGTTGTGATGTAGCTAACCCTCCGGGTAAAGCTTGTTGGCGTTGTACATATTGTTGTTGGTGTACTCATTGTTGACCTTGGATTGTTGTATAGCGGTCGTACGGTATGCTTAGTTTAGCTTGCCTTTACACTTGGAAGCTCCGGTATGTGCTATTTGTTTATTATCATGTGGCGTGTCCATTTTATGCATATGTATGGATGTAGTATACTTTCACTCACTAAGCGTTAGCTTACCCTCTCGTTGTTGATATTTTTATAGGTTCGCATGATGGCGGCTCGGGTAAGCGTGCGGATTAGAGATCTTGTCTAGGTTGATTTAGAAGATCTTGCTTTTGTACTCGATTTAGGATTGGGTAGCGTAGTCCCAATCACCATGCTTGGTATTGTATAAAAGTAACTAGTCGGGTCATAATGAGTATAACCCGGTTTATGATTTAATTATGTAATGTACGTTTTATTAAAATCGTTAGACGTAATATGATAACAAATACGTTTTGGAATTTGTGTAATGGGACCTAAAGTGTTATTTATTGTATATTAAAAAGAAAAAAAAATTATGGGCCGGTAATCGACGGGTTGGGTCGTTACATTAGGTTACTGGTTTGTTCGATTTAAAGGGTCCTTCCTAATCCCTAGCTGTTCACTGGCCATTTAGTAGTGAACGATTCGATAGATTGAAAATTTATTTATTTATTGTTAGCGACAAAATTTATTAACGACCCTAGGAGCCCATACCAGGTTTGGTACCCTCTTCATTGGAACAGATAGCCTAGTACCAGATCCAGCACTCCCTTCATTGGAACGATACTCGAGTGTACCGGATCCGACTCCCTCAACGCGTAGACCAGACGGACACCTTCAAAGATTGATTTTATCCGTGGTCCGACACCCACTTCAACAATGGTCCAATTTTCACTCCGGAAAATACGATGATCAAAAAGGAAACATTTCAGGGACCAAAGTACAAAAATATGGATGGACTAAAATTACCAATATCTCAAATGTCAATGCGTATAAATAGATGATTCATTTCATAACTTCAACACAACATTGTCTCATCCAATTTACTTCAAATTTATCTATTTTCTTTTGAAGTTTTATCTACTTCATCTCTCTAGACTAAATTAGTTTAGAGAGAAGAAATTATGAGACTTAGAAATTATTAGTATTAGTACCTCGCTTGGTGGTGTAACGCTGTAGATATTAATAGAAAATACAAATGTTTATTCTGCCAACATTATTCGGTATATTTTATCCTTTCTTTTATGTTTGAAATTTACTTGTATTAGGAATGGTTAATTGTTGGCTGTTGTTTGTATGCTTTTGTATGACTTAGTGATCCATTACGAAATTAAAGATCACAACGATTTCGTAAGGATATTATCATAGTTTGGGGTTTGAAGTTTATACGCAGTACTATATAGATACTATACTACTCAGTTGTTAAAAATGAAAACCTAACAATTATAATGAAAGTATGAAACTAGAAGATAGGGATATGGGTATATGTGTACGTACGTATGGTATGAAACAAGAAGATATGGGTAAACATTTATTTATTTTATCTCTACTCTTACGTAAAGGAATTCGTAAGTGTTAGGAAGAGGGGATCGCCTGGACGTTAGGAGATATAAATTTGAGAGAAAAACAACTCTATTACTCACAAGAATAGATTTACAGAGTATTACAAAACTCTTACAAAAAAACTCTCAAACTCACACACACTCTTTAGGTTGTGATTACACTTCTCTGAATGATTTGGGATGATTTACAATTGAGGTTTGCACCTCTATTTATAGTAAAAATTTTATGGCGGTGGAAGGGTGTGAACGGAGATGGTGGGCGGCCGTCATCGTGTTCATCTTTGCTTCTTCTACATGGTGTTCAAAGAAGGCTACTTTGAACATCTAGAAGGTGAGCTTCTAGATTGTAGGCTGGAAACTTTCAATTCTCCCCCTCCAGCCGAATCCACGAACATTCCAGTTATGTCTCTGCATAACTCCAACTTCTCTCGAGTCACCACCTTTGTTAACATATCCGCAGGATTCTCCTTTGTATGGATCTTCACTAGTCTCAACAGTTGTCGATTAATTACCTCGCGTATCCAATGATAGCGAATATCAATATGTTTTGTACGGGAATGGTACATGGAGTTCTTGCTCAAATCTATAGCACTTTGACTGTCACAATATACCTTGTACTCCTTTTGCTTGATTCCAAATTCTTGAAGATAACGCTTTAACCACAACATTTCTTTTCCAGCTTCTGCGGCAGCAATATACTCTGCTTCAGTTGTGGATAATGCAACATACCTCTGTAGTCTTGACTGCCATGAAACAGCTCCCCCTGCAAAAGTGTAAATGAATCCTGAAGTAGATTTCCTACTATCAGGATCTCCGGCCATATCCGCATCTGTATAGCCTTCCAAGATTGGATCAGCTCCCCCGTAACAAAGACATAGATTCTTTGTACCTTTAAGATATCTGAGAATCCATTTTACTGCATCCCAATGCTCTTTCCCGGGGTTCGAGAGAAAACGACTCACCGTTCCCACTGCATGAGCAATATCGGGCCTTGTACACACCATCGCATACATCAAACTTCCAACTGCTGAGGAATATGGTACTGACGACATCTCTCCGATCTCTTCCTTGGATGAGGGACAAGAACTCTTGCTTAACTTGAAATGGTTAGCTAATGGAATGCTAACAGGTTTGGCATTGTTCATATTGAAACGTGAAAGCACTCGTTCAATATACTTCTCCTGAGATAGCCATAACCTTTTATTCTTCCTATCTCGGGTTATCTGCATTCCCAAAATCTGTTGAGCCTGTCCTAAGTCTTTCATGTCAAAAGACTTAGAGAGTTCCTTCTTCAGCTGGTTGATCTTCGTTATGTCTTTCCCTACGATCAAAATATCATCTACATAAAGTAGAAGAGCAACGAAATCTCCTTCAGAAAACTTCTGAATGTAGACACACTCATCTGCTGCAGTTTTCTTGTACCCGTGACTCACCATGCACGAGTCAAACTTCTTGTACCACTGCCTAGGTGCCTGCTTTAAACCGTACAAACTTTTCTTCAGCTTGCATACGAGATTATCTCCTGAAACCTCAAAACCTTCTGGCTGCTCCATGTAAATTTCTTCATGTAAATCTCCATGAAGAAAAGCTGTCTTTACATCCATCTGTTCAAGCTCCAAGTTCATACTTGCGACCAATCCAAGTATGACTCTAATTGAAGTCATCTTGACTACAGGTGAAAATATCTCGTCAAAATCAATCCCTTTCTTCTGTTGGAATCCTTTGACTACAAGTCGTGCTTTGTATTTCACCACTTTTCCACTACCATCCTTTTTCAGCTTGAACACCCATTTATTTTTCAGTGCCTTCTTCCCGCGTGGAAGTTCTACAATCTCATAAGTTTGATTTTTCTGCAGAGAATCCATCTCATCCTGCATTGCGAGCAACCATTTTTCTTTATCCTTATGAGTTACTGCTTCATGAAAACTCTCCGGTTCTCCATCTTCAGTAAGTAGAAGGTACTCGGATTCTGGATATCTACTCGATGGAATCCGACCTCGTTCAGATCTACGAACTTCTGGAACATTCTGAGGAGATCCACCATCATCTTGACCTTGTGATGGT
This sequence comes from Rutidosis leptorrhynchoides, assembly GCF_046630445.1. NCBI lineage: Eukaryota > Viridiplantae > Streptophyta > Magnoliopsida > Asterales > Asteraceae > Rutidosis > Rutidosis leptorrhynchoides. Next base: position 191,813,258 of record NC_092338.1, read on the forward strand.
GCTGGAACGTCTGGCATATGGGGTTGTGGCTCCCCCTGCTCAGCACCGTCATTTTCCTCATTGTCTTCTACTTCTGGCATTTCTTCTTGTACTGAAAATTCATTTCTCATGAATGATTTCGTTGTTGCCTCTGGCACCTGAGCAGCAACATTTGACTTCTGAGATATTGTGGGTTTTTCAATATCTTCTATTGTCTGGCTTTCATGGAACACCACGTCCCTACTTCTGATCACCTTTTTCTCCTTTGGATCCCATAATCTGTATCCAAATTCTTCATCTCCATAGCCTATGAATATGCATGGAGTGGTCCTTGCATCCAGCTTCTGCCTGAGCTCCTTGGATACATGTGCGTACGCCAAACATCCAAATACTCTTAAGTGAGAGTATGATGGATCCTTTCCAGACCAAAGTTTCTCCGGAACTTCAAAATTCAGTGGTACTGATGGAGATCGGTTGATCAAATAACAAGCGGCTCTGATTGCTTCTCCCCAGAATGGCTTTGGCAGCTTAGCCATACTGAGCATGCTCCGAACACGTTCCATGATTGTTCGGTTCATTCTTTCTGCTATACCATTATGTTGAGGGGTACGTGGGACCGTCTTCTCATGTCGGATGCCATATGATCTGCAATAGGCATCGAACTTCCTGGAAGAGTATTCACCGCCGTTGTCGGATCGAAGACACTTTAACTTCTTTCCTGTCTCACGTTCTACCATGACATGGAACTGTTTGAAGTAATCGAACACCTGGTCCTTCGTCCGTAAGAAATATACCCACACCTTTCGAGAAGTATCATCGATAAACGTCAGAAAGTATCGATTGCCGCCAATTGATTCAACCTCCAAGGGACCGCAAACATCAGAGTGTACCAGACTGAGTAACTCTGATTTTTTTGTTGAAGAGGAATTAAACGAGACTCTATGCTGCTTACCAAACAGACAATGATTGCAAGGATCTAGCGCAGCATCCTTGTCTACATTGATAAGCTTCTTCTTTATTAGGGTAGACAACCCTTTCTCACTCATGTGACCGAGTCTCTGGTGCCATAAATTTTGTGAAGCCTCCTTTTCTGCAACATTAATACTGTCTGTGCAGATCTTCACATGAGTCTTGTACAGTGTGCCACAAATGTGTCCTCGAGCGACTATCATAGCGCCTCTTGACAATTTCCATGTGCCTTTACTGAAATGACTATCATAGCCCTGTTTGTCGAGAGCTATCTGTAACGATCCGGATTTTTCCAATCGTTTTATACTTATGAGATTAATACTTACATAAATTAAACCTTACCAACATGATAAGCAATCCAAATTGTTAAGACTTGTGTTTTTGAAAAGAGTTTTACACAACGTTTGACAGTCCAATTTGACCGATGATATCACGAACTATATAACATACGATAATTATACGTTTGTGTATATATATGTATTTATATATATTTAACATGATCTAAGGATGGTTTAACATCTCATTGTGTACTAATGACAATGAGTTATAAGTATATTTTGAAACTACTAACTTAAGTTTTCAAAACAATAACTATACGTAACATTCTTTGATATATATACTTATAACCTACAATGCTTATACATGTATCGTATATATAATGTATTTAATCACTTTTTAAGGACTTAAATACATAAAACAATATAAGTATGTTCACAAAAGATAGCTATATTTGAATTCTCATTCCGTTTCCTCAAGATTTCTATACGTATATCTAGGGTATATGTACCCGTATCATACCCAGCTTCTATATGTATTTACTATTGGTATATACACATCAAATCAACATTATAATCAACATTATTACTGCCCTAGATATGAGGTAACTAGGATTTGTCAAGTAGCATGAATTATTAGTAAGAAAACAAAATTAGGAATCCTTTTCTTTCTTTATAAACTAAAAACTTTTTTATGAATGAACACCATTTCTTCACTCCATTTTCTCATACCTACACCCTCATTTCTCTCTCAAAATACTCCTAACTTCATACTTGATCATCTCCAAGCATTTTCCCCATCATTTAGCTTCAATTACAAGCCTTAAACACCATAAGAAAACTCTTTCAAGAACATATCAAAATAACCACCCATTTGAAGAAGCATACTTCCAACCTTTTGATCTAACTCCACCACTCTTTGATTCCAAGATTTTTTCTTATCTCTTACAGTAACTTTGTCCAAGTAACTTGAGGTAGTAACCTTGTTCATAATCTTGTTCGATTCATAATTATATAGCTATCTTATTTTATGTTGTAAAATTTTAACAACAAGAACATAGTTTGAATGATTTCAAACTTGTTTGCAAACTAAATAGATCCTTCTAACTTAACTTTTAAAACACTTAAAGACCTGTAATATATCATAATGATATGCTAACTTAACAAGATATAACTTGGTTTTACAAAGAACACCTTAAAAACTGAATCTACGTCGTCGGAGTGCAACCGGGGGCTGTTTTGGGTTGGATAATTAAAAACCATCTTGAACTTTGAATTGGAAGTTCATGTTCTGGAAAAATGATATTTCTTATGAATATGTTAACACATAAAAATTTCATGGTTTAACTCAAAGTGTAAGTATTTTTAGAAAAATGATCATTAAATGTTGTTTTTATGATGGAAAATGATCACTTTCATAAGTTTTACCAAAGTTTGACCTATAACTTGTGATTTCGAATTCAAACTAAGGTATTTTCAGTTCATATTCTTAAAATTTGACTCGATCCAAGGAAGTGGCAAGTTGAACCAACAAAAACGGAGTTGTAATGAAGAAACTACGACTAAAACAAGATTGGGTATCCAAAGCTAGTTTAGCTACGAAAATATTTGGAGATAAAGTAAATTAATCATATCTTTTCTAATTAATATGATATTTTATATATAATTACTTATGATTTGATTTTATATATTTTAGGACCACCCGTAAACAACACGAGAAGATTAATCATAAGACCTCATGATTGTACGCAACACGTCATTTGACAACACGGTACTTTATGTACGCAACAAGTCATTTGACAACATGGTACCATGGGTCAAGATTAATTCTGATCAATACGAATACGATGGGGTCTTTATTTATTTTATTGAGCAACTAATTGTGGACCACTAACATCGGACTGCTAACTACGGACTAAGAAAATATTAAAAGTATTATAAGTTTATATATATATATATATATATATATATATATATATATATATATATATATATATATATATATATATATATATATATATATATATATATATATGTAACGATTACTTGAAAAGAAAATATGTTGATATATTATATATATATGGTTAGGTTCGTGATATCTATCGGAGACCAAGTCGAATTAAATACCTTCAAGGCAAAAGTGAGTATATAGTCCCACTTTTAAACTCTAAATATTTCGGGATGAGAATACATGCATTTTATGATTTACGTTATGGACACAAGTGATAAAAAAATATATTCTACGTTGAGTTGTACCACTGGCATACTTCCCTGTAGCTTGGTAACTACTATTTACATGTGGTATTGTAAACGCGAATCCTGTTGATAGATCTATCGGGCCTGACAACCCCAACCGGACTGGACGACCAGTATTCAACGGTTGCACAGTACTTCGTTTCGGTGACTACACTTGGTACAGTGTAGTGAGATTTCATAATAAAGGGAATATGCGACGTTGATTAAATGTTAAGTATGGTTATCAACTGCTCAACCACTTAGAATATTTTTATTAAAACGTTTATGTATATGAAATCTTGTGGTCTATATTTATAACGCTGCTAGCATTAAACCTATATCTCACCAACTTTATGTTGACGTTTAAAGCATGTTTATTCTCAGGTTCCTAGAAGTCTTCCGCTGTTTGAATATATGTTATAGAAATCATGTGCATGGAGTCATACATGTTTTATTCGAGGAAGCATTGCATTCACAAAATCATCACCGTGTATTTATTTTGACTGCATTGTCAATGGAAGTATTCTTGTAAACTGTTATTTACGGTAATTGTCTATATGTAGAAATCATCAGATGTCGAAAACATTGAATTTTAAATATTCATTTATGGTATATCTTTTTGAAAAGAATGCAATGTTTATAAAATGTATCATATAGAGGTCAAATGCCTCGCGATGTAATCATATGTTATTGTATTCATCCCTATGGATTGGGTTGGGTCGTTTCATGTGGTATCAGAGCGGTGGTCTTAGCGAACCAGGTCTGCATTAGTGTGTCTAACTGATAAGTCGTTAGGTTGCATTAGTGAGTCTGGACTTCGACCGTGTCTGCATGTCAAAATTTTGCTTATCATTTTGTGTCGAAAATCATCTACTTATCATCTGTAGGAAATTATCTGCTTATCATCTTAAGTATAAACGCATCTTACTGCATTCATTGCATGAATGGTGTATAGACAAAATTCATATCTTAGCGTATTTGCTAATTCATATCTACGCGTATCTGTTACTGTAAACTTTGTCTGACATATTCCGTAAATCCCTCCGTAATCTATGAGATCTTTTGTTCTATATATGTGGATATTCTATATAATTAGAATACCACCCGATAGCCGAAAAATCATTTCATATTGAAAAATCCTTTACTCAATCATACGAAATGGAACTCGTCACTAGTTGAAGTCCCTCGGATTCCGATATGGAATACCACTCAAGCTCCGAAAGCAGTGTGACCGGAACGGATCAACCAATCAGTCATCATCTATTTTGGATAGATTTGGGATGGGTTCGTAGCCTCCTCAACCATTGGAGACAAGAAGAAGGTGATCCCTTCCATCCACCAAATTGCCCTCTTGACGATGAACCTGAAGCACTTACCGGCGAACCTGTTTGAGAAACCATTTTCTCTCTCATTTTCAGAGTATCTCGTCACGATTATATACTACATCAAATTCTAGATTTTATTTATCCGCTCGTCCGAACCGACAATCACCCCGGTGTAATAGAAGAAGTCAACGAGCTTCGCACTCGGGTAGTGGCTTTGGAGAATACGGTACGAAGGTTACAAACACCATCAGCAGCATCAGCAGCATAACCAGTACCGTCAATAACATCAACATCGCAAGCCTCAATACCCTAAGCACCAGTAGCATCACCAGCATCAACGTTATCACCATCATCAACATCAACAGGATCATTACCACCACCAACAATCAAATCCGCATCACACGCCTCAATATCACCATCTGTACCTCGGATATCAACGTCACACACACAATAGATACCAAGAAGTACCAACAATAACAAACGATGAAGTATTGATTCATAACTTCATCGGAGAAACATTCTATGGTAATTATGTAATCTCTAAAGACATAGAGATTACCTATTTCTGCCTTAACCATAAATCAGATGAGTGGACAGAAATGATAAAAGGAAGAGTAGAAACCTCGACAAGAATGATGCGTAAGGTACAAGCTAGACTTGTTTTACCAACAGCATCAGCAGTACCCTTAGCCTCACCAACACAGTCAGTGATGTCAACATCGTTAGAATCGTCAGCAACTTTAACATCACAAGCTCCACTAGTTCAAGAATCACCGTGGACATCATCAATAACGCGTATATTGCATCAACGAGTTATGAAGTATTAACTCATTCTTCTGAAGAATTTATATAAATATTTTATATATATGAATTCGGAAACCAAAATAAATCTTTTCGTACTAAGCTATTAAGTATGAATTGAAAAAGGGTAGATACTACTCGTTTAAATTCATACCACACATATGCAATGATGTACATCCTTCGTCAGCAACTTAATTATCGTTAACTACAATCCCTGTTTCAATTCAATGAATTTAGTTTTATAATAAACCAAGTGTATTATTCAATAATATGTTTGATTTTACACTTTCATCTTCAATGTACTCGAAGCTTACTGGGAAACAACATTCATATCTTGCGAAGTTAGCAAGAGTTCAATGAGTATCAGTATGATTCACTAAGGAAATATATATAAGAATAAATAATGAAGTATTGATCCATAACTTCATTAATATTCTGTGAAGAATATGTGGTTCCTAATCGTTTTAGAGATTACTTATTCTAGCTCAAACCAAAAATCAAATGAGTCTAATATTATATTGACTTATTAAATTCATGATTACATCTGAAGAAGATATATATGTACATATATTTTCATAAAGATTGTAATAAAATTCTATGGTACAAAACATTACTTGTGAAATTTTTTTTAACGGGTAGGTAATACCCGAGAGATATATAAATTCACAATTAATATGATTATATTCTTCGACTCTGATTCAACAATCATCAACTATACTCACTACCTTCACAATAATATACATTCTTTCATAGAAATCAAAACAACCATTCTCATCCATATTTGATTACGACAAAATGAAATCCAAGTCAAGACTTAACAGAAGACATCACTCTTAGGACTCTTACATCTTTCAAAACTATACTTTGACTTCAAAACTATGCTAGAACATCATTCGATTCTTGGAACCCAGAAAAATATTTGTATCATTCAAAGTCCTAAAACATCATATGTATATTAACAATTACAATCTATGATCAAACCCTTCGAAATTCCTGAAGACACTTCAAATAATGGACAATCGAGATGATGATCTAACCACACATTACCCGCAGTCTTGCACCTGAAAAGCTCTCGAAACCAAGGACATAATTTAACACGTATCCGCGTTAAATCTTTTAGCATTTATTAGCAAAAATAACTTTGCAATTCCTTTTCAAAATAGCAAATTTTGTCACAGTTTCAGCAAGTCAACCTCGACTTTCCATTCGAAGTAGCCTTATTATAACCTGTAATACATACGATTACCCTTTTGTTACCAGGGAACCTTTTATATTCCACGACATTATCAGCAGATGTACCAGCAACTCATTACCCCTTTGGCGGAATCAACAATTGGTATTTTGAAATCTCGCAGCATTTCTATTTCGGCAGTTATATATATATATACAACGTCTATCCCCAAGAATTACATATTTCAAATGTGAAGTTTCTGAAAAATGCTCCAGTCTACGAATTAGTGCTATTAAGTTTTGGAAAAGACTGATAAAGTGGTAAAGACAGTAGACAACAATTACGGTCAGAAGTTTGACAAATAATAGATTGGAAAAGCTCGAACAAAAAATTTGGTACTGGAAAACGGATTGAGCAAAGTATAAAGGAGGTCGTGGACAAATCACAATGATGAAATCTACCTTCAAAGGATTCAAATGATTCAGTGTCTGCTGAAACCGTTAGTAAGAACCTTACTCCTTATTCTAAACCTTCACAGACAGATTTTCCGCGTCATTCCCTGATCTTAGATATTCTAAGATATCATCGTATTTTTCATTATAAATATCTCCGATATTCCTGAAGATATATTCCCAACTATCCTCATCAAAAATCATTTATCTCTTCACAATATTTGCGTTACAACATAAAAGAAACTGTGTTAGTTTCTAAATTTTGAAAAATTCGAGTTTAAAATATGAATGTTTTGAAGTAGTGTTGGAAACTGAAGCATGAATTAGTATAATATAATGACACTTGATCAACATGATTATATTACAGTAATTCATGCTGAGTTTCTAAATGGAACATAATGATTCACAGATCATAACGTCATCATGTGCCATGTTACACAACTCTTACATTCTATCCAATCTCCAAACATATTAAGAACATATCTCCTTGATAATTATATCTTTTCAGACATTCTGGTAACTTACCAAATCAAGATCATTCAATTACTATTTCCTTCTTAGAATATTAACAATGTTTATTTCAAAATCCATACCTACGAATTCCGGACCATTATTCGCTTGACTCGAAGTCGGGAAGAGGAAACAGAAGTATGGAACTGTTGAATATAAAAGAAAATATAAAGCTCAATAACAACAAATAAATTACAAACCGTGTATATCAATACGTATTGCAACGTAAAGGCACGGGAGAATTAACAATACTATAACCCCAAGGTAATAGTAGAAATAAATAAAATCCTCCGGAGGTAGATGAAAAAGAAGAATGACAGAGATGAAAGTTAAGAGTATATCCAGGATCAGTACTGGATGAAGCATACTGATAAATATTTTAAAGTATGAATTGAGAGAGGAAGAATAGAAGGTATGAGTTGTAAGGAAATGAAGGGAGGTGGATTTATAGTAAAAGATCCGACAGAGCAATCAAAATAGATGATCGCATTTAAAGCAGATTCTAATTTCCTTGATTATTGAAGAATCAAATCTCATTATGAAGATTTTACTCCAAATCTCTTGAACTTGGAAATCAATCCTATCTACGTCAAAAGATATGACGAATCTATACCTACTCATTTCACCCTTTGGTGATAGCCTCACTCGTACTCTTCACAAAAATCAAATTGCTTTATCAATATTATTTTATGATAATAAAACTCTAATTTCCAACTCGTATACGTCATGAAAACATACTTATTGTTAGCCATGACCATCCCATTCAAATTTCGGGACGAAATTTATTTAACGGGTAGGTACTGTAACGACCCGGATTTTTCCAATCGTTTTATACTTATGAGATTAATACTTACATAAATTAAACCTTACCAACATGATAAGCAATCCAAATTGTTAAGACTTGTGTTTTTGAAAAGAGTTTTACACAACGTTTGACAGTCCAATTTGACCGATGATATCACGAACTATATAACATACGATAATTATACGTTTGTGTATATATATGTATTTATATATATTTAACATGATCTAAGGATGGTTTAACATCTCATTGTGTACTAATGACAATGAGTTATAAGTATATTTTGAAACTACTAACTTAAGTTTTCAAAACAATAACTATACGTAACATTCTTTGATATATATACTTATAACCTACAATGCTTATACATGTATTGTATATATAATGTATTTAATCACTTTTTAAGGACTTAAATACATAAAACAATATAAGTATGTTCACAAAAGATAGCTATATTTGAATTCTCATTCCGTTTCCTCAAGATTTCTATACGTATATCTAGGGTATATGTACCCGTATCATACCCAGCTTCTATATGTATTTACTATTTGTATATACACATCAAATCAACATTCTAATCAACATTATTACTGCCCTAGATATGAGGTAACTAGGATTTGTCAAGTAGCATGAATTATTAGTAAGAAAACAAAATTAGAAATCCTTTTCTTTCTTTATAAACTAAAAACGTTTTTATGAATGAACACCATTTCTTCACTCCATTTTCTCATACCTACACCCTCATTTCTCTCTCAAAATACTCCTAACTTCATACTTGATCATCTCCAAGCATTTTCCCCATCATTTAGCTTCAATTACAAGCCTTAAACACCATAAGAAAACTCTTTCAAGAACATATCAAAATAACCACCCATTTGAAGAAGTATACTTCCAACCTTTTGATCTAACTCCACCACTCTTTGATTCCAAGATTTTTTCTTATCTCTTACAGTAACTTTGTCCAAGTAACTTGAGGTAGTAACCTTGTTCATAATCTTGTTCGATTCATAATTATATAGCTATCTTATTTTATGTTGTAAAATTTTAACAACAAGAACATAGTTTGAATGATTTCAAACTTGTTTGCAAACTAAATAGATCCTTCTAACTTAACTTTTAAAACACTTAAAGACCTGTAATATATCATAATGATATGCTAACTTAACAAGATATAACTTGGTTTTACAAAGAACACCTTAAAAACTGAATCTACGTCGTCGGAGTGCAACCGGGGGCTGTTTTGGGTTGGATAATTAAAAACCATCTTGAACTTTGAATTGGAAGTTCATGTTCTGGAAAAATGATATTTCTTATGAATATGTTAACACATAAAAATTTCATGGTTTAACTCAAAGTGTAAGTATTTTTAGAAAAATGATCATTAAATGTTGTTTTTATGATGGAAAATGATCACTTTCATAAGTTTTACCAAAGTTTGACCTATAACTTGTGATTTCGAATTCAAACTAAGGTATTTTCAGTTCATATTCTTAAAATTTGACTCGATCCAAGGAAGTGGCAAGTTGAACCAACAAAAACGGAGTTGTAATGAAGAAACTACGACTAAAACAAGATTGGGTATCCGAAGCTAGTTTAGCTACGAAAATATTTGGAGATAAAGTAAATTAATCATATCTTTTCTAATTAATATGATATTTTATATATAATTACTTATGATTTGATTTTATATATTTTAGGACCACCCGTAAACAACACGAGAAGATTAATCATAAGACCTCATGATTGTACGCAACACGTCATTTGACAACACGGTACTTTATGTACGCAACAAGTCATTTGACAACATGGTACCATGGGTCAAGATTAATTCTGATCAATACGAATACGATGGGGTCTTTATTTATTTTATTGAGCAACTAATTGTGGACCACTAACATCGGACTGCTAACTACGGACTAAGAAAATATTAAAAGTATTATAAGTTTATATATATATATATATATATATATATATATATATATATATATATATATATATATATATATATATATATATATATATATATATATATATATATATATATATATATATATATATATAACGATTACTTGAAAAGAAAATATGTTGATATATTATATATATATGGTTAGGTTCGTGATATCTATCGGAGACCAAGTCGAATTAAATACCTTCAAGGCAAAAGTGAGTATATAGTCCCACTTTTAAACTCTAAATATTTCGGGATGAGAATACATGCATTTTATGATTTACGTTATGGACACAAGTGATAAAAAAATATATTCTACGTTGAGTTGTACCACTGGCATACTTCCCTGTAGCTTGGTAACTACTATTTACATGTGGTATTGTAAACGCGAATCCTGTTGATAGATCTATCGGGCCTGACAACCCCAACCGGACTGGACGACCAGTATTCAACGGTTGCACAGTACTTCGTTTCGGTGACTACACTTGGTACAGTGTAGTGAGATTTCATAATAAAGGGAATATGCGACGTTGATTAAATGTTAAGTATGGTTATCAAGTGCTCAACCACTTAGAATATTTTTATTAAAACGTTTATGTATATGAAATCTTGTGGTCTATATTTATAACGCTGCTAGCATTAAACCTATATCTCACCAACTTTATGTTGACGTTTAAAGCATGTTTATTCTCAGGTTCCTAGAAGTCTTCCGCTGTTTGAATATATGTTAGAGAAATCATGTGCATGGAGTCATACATGTTTTATTCGAGGAAGCATTGCATTCACAAAATCATCACCGTGTATTTATTTTGACTGCATTGTCAACGGAAGTATTCTTGTAAACTGTTATTTACGGTGATTGTCTATATGTAGAAATCATCAGATGTCGAAAACATTGAATTTTAAATATTCATTTATGGTATATCTTTTTGAAAATAATGCAATGTTTATAAAATGTATCATATAGAGGTCAAATGCCTCGCGATGTAATCATATGTTATTGTATTCATCCCTATGGATTGGGTTGGGTCGTTTCACTATCCCAGAAAGTAAATTCAGCCGAAGATCTGGCACATGGCGGACATCCTTCAGAGTGATTGTGCTCCCGGAACTTGTCTTTATCCTGACATCTCCAATTCCGACAATCTCAGCGGAACTGGAATTTCCCATCTTCACAACTCCAAAGTCACCAGCTTTGTATGTTGTGAAGTATTCCTTGTATGGAGTCACGTGGTAGGAAGCTGCAGTATCTACCACCCATTCTGTTTCTTCTCGTGAGACGTGAAGGCATGTCTCATCATGGGTTGAACAATAAGCTACATCACCTGTGATAGCAACTAATGTTTCTCCACCCTTATTTTTCGACTGTGAACCGCTTTGACCTTGTTCCTCTTTTAATCTATAGCAGTTCTTCTTCATATGTCCCTCTAATCCACAATGATGACATTTATATGTTGGTTTTCTGCCATCAGCTGACCTGCCCCTGCTCTTACTTCTGCCTCTCCATTTATTTTTGCTACTCATTCGCTGTCTCCCCCGATTCTCTGTGACAAAGGCATGGGTCTGATCTGTGCCCATGTCCTTTCTCCTTGCCTCTTCACTGAATAGGGCATCCTTGACCATTGACATGGTAAGTTTGCCATTTGGGGCTGAGTTGCTGAGTGTTACTACCAGCGTTTCCCAACTATCGGGAAGGGAACTAAGTAGCAGTAGCGCCTGAACTTCATCGCCAAGCGGCATCTCTACAGACGATAACTGGTTGACCAAGTTCTGAAACTCACTGGTATGCTCGGCAACTGAAGTTCCACTTTTGAGCTTCAAGTTGACTAAACGCCTCATCAGCAGGGCTTTATTCCGAGCAGTCTTGGCCTGGTACATGTCCTTCAACTTTTTCCAGAGGACATATGCGTCTGTCTCTTGTGCAACATGGTGGAAGACACTATGATCAATCCATTGACGGATCTGACCAATAGTTTTTCGGTTTGATTTCTTCCACTCTTTCTCTTTGGCAGAATCAGGGTTTATACCCTTCAATTCAATAGGATCAAACAAATCCTTACAGCTGAGGAGATCTTCCATCCGAGGTTTCCACAGTGTGTAGTTTGTTGCTGTGAGCATAATCATAGCTCCGGAAGATGATGTTGACTCTTCTGTGGACATTATCACCTTAAAAATAATTTTTCAACACAAACGGGGTTGAATTGTAGAAAACAGAGATCACCGTTACGTCCGGAACGGTTGAAAATGGTGGAATAGACACTTTGCGGCTTAAATTCCACTTACGGGGCAAAATTATAAGTTTTATAAACTTCAGGGACCAAAAAAATGAAATTCTGAAAATTTCAGGGACCAAATTGTAAAATTTCAGAATTGCTACAGTACCGCTACAGTACTGCTACAGTGACTTGAAACAGTGCCGCCAGCTGCTACAGTGAATTGCTACAGTGATCGTCTTCTCCGGCGAAAATTCCGGCACCGGTCGTCTTCTCCGGCGAGATTCCGGCGAGTTGACCAAATTTTGACCGCGTTTTCTGGGCTCGTTATAACTCCATTTAAGTCGCCGTTTTTTGCGTTGGACTCGGTTCGACGAGACGAATCCAATGGTACACTCAAAATTGAATTTTGAGAAAACTTCAGAAGACCCAAAAACTCAACCAACGTCTCTAACCAAGCTCTGATACCACTTGTTAGGAAGAGGGGATCGCCTGGACGTTGGGAGATATAAATTTGAGAGAAAAACAACTCTATTACTCACAAGAATAGATTTACAGAGTATTACAAAACTCTTACTAAAAAACTCTCAAACTCACACACACTCTCTAGGTTGTGATTACACTTCTCTGAATGATTTGGGATGATTTACAATTGAGGTTTGCACCTCTATTTATAGTAAAAATTCTATGGCGGTGGAAGGGTGTGAACGGAGATGGTGGGCGGCCGTCATCGTGTTCATCTTTGCTTCTTCTACATGGTGTTCAAAGAAGGCTACTTTGAATATCTAGAAGGTGAGCTTCTAGATTGTAGGCTGGAAACTTTCAGTAAGAGGGAGACTTTGATTTTATTTCTCCCCACAAATACAATATGAAAGTAAAAGTAGAGGCCTATCAACTATTTATACAACATTTAGAAATAAATGAGGCAAATAAAATTCTACTAATATAGAAAGAAATAAAGAATCATCAATAAATTTGTTTGAGGAAATCTTTTTTTGATTCTTCAAATCTTCTCTTGAATTATTCTTTATTTTCTAATATCTCAAATGCGGTTAGACTTGATCGACCCGAATCATTCCTCTCCTTTGGCGAAATGAGCAGCTCCCGCTGCTGGTCTTAGAAGCGGACATGAGGATGTTGGTTTCCACCAACTTCCTTATTAAAACTTTTTGTTGCAGCCTTTGGTCTTTTTTCAAATCAAGTTGTTACTAAATTGACATATTTAGTACTTTTATTTTTGTTGATAACAAGATTAAAGAGGGCGCGCTACGCTGCTAAAAATACCCTGCGATTGCGTTGCTGGCTATTCATTACACACTAAATTTATACGTACAAAAAATAGTGACTGTAAGCTTGGCTTCAAGTGGGGATGTGCTATTTTTCGTTCAGCACCAACAACAGTAGGAGAACCAAAACCAACAGCAACATCAGCCACAAATTTGGTAACTTCATTAACCTGCATCGACTACACATGTGACTAAAATTGTGCAACAAACTTACTATTGAGTGTAGTTACTATCTACTACATGAGAAATGCTATAGCCACCCATAATTCACCAAAAAACTCTCACATTCTTAGTTGGCAATATGATATGGCAGTCCACGTATTCATTTGCGACTGTCTCATCTATTTTGAGTTACTAAATATATTATCTTTTATAATTAATCAATTATTATATTTTCTGTACTTATATGTTTCTCATCTCCAGACTATTCTTTTCAACTCTTTCTTTCCAAAATAAAATCTCTCTAGTATCCATTAGTATCCATTAGTATCCATTGTTGAGTATACAGCGCATTTGAAATAATTCCTTAAACTCATATGATTATAGCTAGTTTAATTGATAATGAATTTTGTTACTCGATTGAGAGTATGATTTATATGTAATTTCATAGTTTGTTCTTTACAACTGGGTTTCATCTATATATATTGAAAAATTGATTTGGTCTTATACAAGGAGAGGTAGTAATTGAAGGTGTTAATTGGTTAATAACTGGTGAATTTCGATTTATTATACCTTGCAATTGATGTTTGAAACTTAGTAAAAATTGGAGATCTCGTTGAATCTGAATTCATAGTTGAAAATTTGTATGTGAATCAAATTTTGTTAATCAAGCGAAGTTAATTTACGCTAGAATAATTTGAAAATTCAAGGGCAAAAAATTACTCCGTATTATGGGATTTAATTTGGAGAATGTGTGTTTGAGTGGTATTGGGGTGATGAATATCAAAGCATATTGATATGTTCATGATGATGATGAAGAAGAAGAAGTTACGGTATTAATTTTTGTTGAGAGATACAATTAACATTGATAGAAAAGATTCTAATAATATAATAATAATAATAATAATAATAATAATAATAATAATAATAATAATAATAATAATAATAATAATAATAATAATAATTACTCCTTAAAAATATATGGAGGCAGTTATGAGTTATGGTCTACGTGTTATGCCAACTCACCGTGTGGAAGTTTTTTGGTGAATTTTATGAATGGCTGTAGCATTTCTCATTTCACAACACCTAATCAAGATATTCACAAAACTCAAAATAAAAAAAAATTGTGTATTGAGAATTTAATGCGTATAAAGATAACAAGAAAGGCGAACTGAGAATAGTACTGTTAATGTTGCAACCTGATAAAACGTTTAAAAGATACATATATATGATAATTTTCTTATTCAAGCTGAAATATGTAAAGTCTAAAACTTACGGTTGTTTTTTGGTTGCTTTGAATATTGCACCTAAGACAATAGACTAACACCAATAGCAAAACACACAGAGTCACCATTGTTGCTGCTACTGATTCGGTTAACAGTAAAAATCATTTCAGAAGAATTGAATTTTTCTGTGAAACCATACACTAAAACACGCAAAGAAACATAGCCTATTCAGGTAAAGTATACATAAAACAGTCATCACAAAGGTACGTAAAATATTACATAAAGATGCATATTAAGGGAATTCAAATTTGTAAGTATCTGGAAAGAAGATCACACCAAGCAGTTTTATACGCTCATATTTGTTTCATTTGACAGAAGCTGATTTACCTCAAAAATCATGTACATCAAAACAATTCAAAAAGAAAACATGAAGTAAGCCCTAAACATTCATAAACTAATTAAAAGTCCAAAAGAGTATTTGTCTTTAATTAGATAATTCGGTATATTTAACTATCAAGTTGAAAGATGCCAAGTTGGTTTGAAGTGGAACACTTATCGTCCAAAGAAACTTGTCACAAACTATCAATATGTCATTTTAGAGTGTGGTCAAACTACGTATTTTTAAAGCTACTAAGAGCTTTTCTAGAAAAAAATAAAATTAACACTTTACTTTTCCAATCAGTCGGGGAAATGATGCTTTAGGAGAATAGCACGCTATATATCTTACTTGAGGTTGTAGTTGTAAGGAAGGTTCGCTGGCAAAGCTCTAAAAAAGTATGCATTGCCGGATTTTCTAAGTCTCGGCTTACATCTCACAGATTCTCTGCAGTTAAGAACACCTACACGATCGAAAGGGGGTTCATAAGTAACCTGCGTAAGTTGAGAGTTCCAGTGAAATCAGCTATTGCTGAAAAGGAATACACAAAGTCCTTTGAAAAAACACATATATATGACCTAAATACAAACAATCTTATATACATGGACTATATGTTAAAGTTGAAGAAAAGGAACTTTAAAATCTCTTTTATCTATTATTATAAAACTTAAATTACATAACTCCTTTTTAAAAAATCCTAGCTGGCAAAGACTCCCCCCTTGGATGAAACTCCGGCTTTTGATCTCAGCCCTTAAAAAAAACACGCGTACACACTTGAAGCTGAACGTCACGCAAAAAGGCCTTTTACATCTTTGCCCTAGCCACTTCGTTCTTTCAATCTACCCATTCAAAAAAGTATTTGAAAAAAAAAAATTGATTCAATCCGCACTTTACCGTTCAATCCTTCAAAATCCTTATGTTCGTGTGCTTCTGTTGATTAAACGATCATGAAGAATTTTACAATCAAGGATTCATTTGCCCTAACTCTAAATTCCTTTAGCTACCAATCTATAAATCTTCTTAAATTTATACAAGCATCGATTCAATCCAATCCTAAAAAGCTGCGATATGTTCCAATTAGCTATTCAAACTTCTGATTAGGGCAATCCTCAAATCAATACATTTGATATGAGGCCATAATTTCAAGGTGTGTGTTTTTTCTTTTCTTTTTTTATTTATTTAGCTGATATACGATCTGTTGTCTTAAATCAGAGTGTGTTTGCCTTATATTTCGATTAACTAAAATGTGGTATCTTGTATGGTATATTTATAATGATTAAGCTAAAGCTGCTTACAATTTATAACTATATGATATATGATGCTCATTCATATTGATTATGCTAAACATGTATGTTATTTATACCAGTTTTACATATATGTATTTCTTTTCAAACAGATTACATATAACGAGCAGGATCGTATACACAATTAACTGAAATAACATGGAACTGGTTTAGAAGTAATGCTTGAAGCTTTTATATGTTTCAATCACATTCTGTAATTCGAAAGGCTTCAATAGAGTGTAGTAGGTATGTTTAAAACCTATAACATATCCGAGTTTCTTTCATCATTATTCCATGTTACATGATGATGCTCTTTGTGCAAAACTGAATTTAAAACATTAATTACATGACTGAAATATGTTTGTAAAAAAAAAATTGCTTACTTAAAGTCATATAATACCTACTTTGTCTAAATAGGGAAATTTGATATATGCATATGATTCGAATAGGTTTAAAAAAATTTTAATAGTGCTAGATATATATTATTTTTTTTGCACATTATATTGAAAGTGTAACTATACAAAAATTATTATAACATATCTTCAGTCAGATAACTTTATAATAATATCTATAACTATATGAATATATCTATATCTAGGGTCATATGATATGCATATAACATTTATGATGCAACATGTATATATATATATATATATATATATATATATATATATATATATATATATATATATGATTCGAATAGGTTTTAAAAATTTTAAATTCAGTTTAGGGATATATAATTATTTGCACATTATATACAAAGTGTAACTATACACAAAACATACATGTATTCAGTTAAAATATATGGTAAAGAAATATATATGATTTACATTTACATTCTAAAATATATATGATTTACATTTACATTCTAAAATAGTAAACTATTCTATTCAATTTTAATGATAACAAAAATAAAATAGTATAGTAACTGAATATGAGTTTTTACATGCATGCAGCTAGTGCAATTCAAATCAACAACAATAAGCTCTTTAGTGCATTATTATTGCACAATTTGTTATTTTTCATCATTATCTACAACATAAATATATTCACTTGATTGATTGTGTTACGGATAACCTTGGGAATTATATCTTTTATATATGGTACACAGTAACTGATAGACTATATTTTAGGAGAATACTACTGGAAATTTCAATTAGTCAATCAATTAGATAAAATCTTTGAGTGTAACCTATCGAAAATCCCTCCCATTTTCAATGGGCGCCAATTTTCAAAATCACTAATAAAATATTTCTACTCTATAAATACATGGCCAAACCAAGTTATCTATCATTCACAAACCATATTCTCTCTACAAACAAAACTTCAATTCATTTTAAAACCGGTCCTTCCATTAAGAGCTTTGCAATGGCAGATCTTGTTGTGTTCACGTCTTTGAATATGTTGAATGATCAAGTTGGTGCTGATGTTAACATTCGTGTGAAGGTCTTTGTTAAGTGGACTCAAACATATTTTAATAATCTGACACACGTTTCCTGCATTGAAATGATATTGATTGATGAGGAGGTTAGTCTGCCTATTCTAGATCTCTATAATGTTTGCTTTTTCTGTTATTTATAATTACTACTGCTATACTTATAATCCAATATAATTACTTTGTCTAAAATATGTAAATAATAACAAAAATATATTCGAATTATGTAGGGGAATAAGATGACAGCCAATGTGAAAAAATTTCTTATACCCGACTTTGAAGCTATGTTGATTCAAGATAACTATCTGGTCATCAAAAATTTTGGTGTTCACAGATGTGTTGTGTGATGTCCCGTACAAAACCATCGTGTACGAATCATCAACAACAGGATCATTACAAGGTTAAGTACTATATGCTGTAACAAAAGAAGTTGCATTCACGATAAAAAAAAGTGACGTCATAACCGACATCAAATGTTTTACACCAACAGTATGCTTCTACGAATAGCAAGCATGAATAAATGTATGTGACCCTTAGGTCGTTACATAACATAGTTTCAAATGTATTAAAGTTTAAATGCAAGTTAAACAGTTCATGCGGTAATAACACTAGAGCAGCGGGTGTCTACGGCAAGACTAGTACGACAGCGGAAGCAAATAACCTTAAGCACCTGAGAAAAACATGCTTAAAAACTTCAACACAAAGGTTGGTGAGCTATAGTTTAAGTATAACAGTAAGTAAGGTAGGCCACGAGATTTCAGTGCTACAAAGAGCGTTTCAAAACAGTATGATAAAGTATATGTTAACCGTGGGCACTTGGTAACTAACTTAACGTTTATACCCCCTGAAAGTACACTTGGCAAGTGCGTATGTCTACGAAGTATTAAACACTCATTAAATGCTAGCGCGACTAGCCTGAGTGGGGATGTCAAACCCTATGGATCCATATCTAAGATTCGCGTTCACGGTTCAAAAACCAATGATTAAACGTTACCGAGCTAAAGGGAATGTTTATGCCGTTGTATAACCCACACATATATAAGTTTAAGTACTCGTGCCTAGTATGTGAAACATAAAATCCGCATGTATTCTCAGTTCCCAAAATAAGTTAAAGTAAAAAGGGAATGCTATAACTCACAATGATAAAGTAGCCGTAAAGTATGACTCGGAAAGTAAGCAAGTAATGAAGGTTGTCCAAACGGGTCCTCAACCTAAGTCAAATAGTACTAAGTCAATAAATCGTCCCAAAAGGTTTAAAAGTATGTAAATAAGGTCTTAAAGGTCATCACCATTCATCATCAAACAAAAGGCGTAAAGTAAGTTTCGTTCGTGAAAAGAGTTTAAAACAAATGCTGACTTTGATCTGTCACCACGGCCTCTACCCTTACTGAATTAAGGTGAGACCAATGTACATGGCTCCGTATATGAGTCCTTTAAGTGTGGTAAAATTTACAGAAGTAAACTTGTCTTCGTTTGACCGTGGTGATGGTCTAAGTGCGAGTAGGTCAGAAATTTCTGCACAACGTTAAAAGGACATAGTGACGATCGGAGGGCCATAAATCCTAAACCGTAACTCGGATTAAGACGAGTCCTATATGAAAAGTTATCTACTCGAACAGAGCTATTTTAAAATCATAATCACAACAGCCCAGGTCTACTGGTCTGTTACAGAAACCAGAAAACAGTAATTAGAAGACAGAAAGCAGAAAAATAATGGGTTCCGGTGAGTTCGGTGCTTGATGTTCATCATGGTTCTCATCCTTGATGCCTATAGCTTCAAGTGTACAACTCATTGATATGTTTACATCATCTTTACCATGGTTTGACCATCATAACCCAAGTGCAAGTCTAAGACATGAAGCACAACTCACTTAAGTGTTGCAAGTGTTTTGATGAACCAAAGTTACATCAAAGTCTTAGATCTAACACATACATGAACTTTAAAACTAATAATAAGTTACAAACTTGAAAGTGAACTTATGAAATCAAGATCTTAAGTTGTAGAACATAGTTCTTAGTTTGATCTTGAAGATCCAAGACTCAAAACTCTAGATCTAACATAAGTGTACAAAGTTATAATTAAAAAGTTTCATTTATATGTTCTTGAACTTTTAAAGTTAACTTTAAGTTCAAGATTAATGAGATCAAGGTTAACTAGTAACACTTGACCAATAATAACCAACAAACATGAATTTAAAGTGCAAGAATAAAGTGATAAATTAAATAAACAAGTAAAAGGTTCATGGTTGTTCATACTTTTAAAGATTCAACCAAAGTTTGATCTTTAAGAAAAGTAAACCTTAAGTTTACTTCAAGAACTACAAGTATGATTTTAATCAACACATAAACTTACAATCTTTCAAGAATTTAAATGTAGAACATAACTAGTAAGTTAGGTTCTTATGTGTTCTTGTTAATACAAGATAAATGGAGAATCAAACTAAAGAGTTTGATTCTTGTAACTAGTAAAGAACAACTACAAGTAAGTAATAATCAAAGACTAGTAACAATAAACAAAAGATGATGATGATAGATGTTCTTGGTTTCGGTTTTTAGGGAGAAAAAGAAGAGAAAAGAAGTCTTGTAACTTACAAAGTTTAGAGAGAAAAGAGAGAAAAGTTTGAGAGATTTTTGCAAGTAAAAGTGTATATGAGAAGTGAAGTGAACAAGTACTAGAAGTAATACAAAAAAAATTGAAACAACTCCCTCCTACACAAAGAGAGCCGACGGTTTTGCCAAGGGGGAAGGAGAAGAGTTTTGCCCACTAGTTTCATGCATGTAAAGTCTTACAAAGTTGGTTATTATGGGGTATATGCATGGGAACAACAAGTAACAAGATTCCAAGCAAAGTTAACTAACTAGTTACACTTAATGATGATACTTACATGTAGTATTGGGCTAGTTAATCCATATAAGATGTAGGGTGGGCTCTTTAAGTCCATGTACAAAAATAAAGCCCAAGTTCCAAGTAATTAACAATTAAATCCAATTAAAGCCCAAGAAATTAACTAATAACTTTAGTTAATTAAAATGATTAATAAAACTTAATCATGAATGTAAATAATACTTGAAAATATTATTCGTGTAAGTTCCGGGTGTCACAAAGACGTTTCGGGCAATTAAAGTCAAGTTCGGGCAATCATGGCAACATGTACATGTAATAACATACATTCGTTAATCACACGTATTAATAATAATAATTATTAATAAATAAACGTTGGAAAATCCAGGGTCGTTACATTACCCACCTGTTAAAGAAAATTTCGTCCCGAAATTTTAAGCTGAGGTAGATGGAGGAGTCGGGAAAAGGTGAGGATACTTCCGCATCATTTGATCCTCTCGCTCCCAAGTAAATTCAGGTCCTCGTCTGGCATTCGATCGTACTTGGATGATCGGAATCTTGTTGCGTTTCAAAGTTTTGATCTCACGATCCATAATTTCAACAGGTTCTTCCACGAAGTGGAGTTTGTCATCAATTGTAAGTTCTTCCAGTGGTATGATAAGTTCGGGTGCAGCAAGACACTTCTTCAAGTTTGACACGTGGAATGTAGGATGAACTGAGCTCAATTGTGCTGGTAGATCCAAACGGTAAGCAACGGGTCCAACACGTTCCAAGATTTCAAAAGGACCAATGTATCGTGGGTTTAACTTTCCAAGTTTTCCAAAACGGATTACACCTTTCCAAGGTGCAACCTTCAACATTACACGATCACCAACGTTGAATTCAAAGTCCTTACGTTTAAGATCGGCATAACTCTTTTGACGATCGTGGGCAGTCTTAAGTCTAGCTTGAATCTGAGCAATCTTTTCCGTGGTTTCATGGACTACCTCGGGTCCGGTGATTTGCTTTTCGCCTACTTCGGCCCAACAAATAGGAGATCGGCACTTACAGCCATACAATGCTTCAAAAGGTGCAGCATTAATGCTCGAGTGATAACTGTTGTTGTAAGAAAATTCGGCGAGTAGCAAATGCCTTTCCCAGGCCTTTCCGAAATCGATGACACATGCACGCAACATGTCCTCCAAGGTATGAATTGTTCATTCACTTTGCCCGTCAGTCTGAGGGTGATAAGCAGTACTCATGTCAAGACGAGTTCCCATGGCTTCTTGCAAAGAACGCCAAAATCGAGAAGCAAAACGGGGATCGCGATCGGAGATGATCGATAAAGGTACACCATGACGAGATACAACCTCCTTGATGTATAATTGAGCAAGTCTCTCCATTGTATCCGTTTCCTTCATCCCTAGAAAGTGTGCAGATTTGGTAAGGCGGTCAACAATAACCCAAATAGTATCGTATCCGCCCACCGTCTTTGGTAGCTTGGTGATGAAATCCATTGTTATCCGTTCCCACTTCCATTGTGGGATTTCTGGTTGTTGAAGTAACCCAGAAGGTCTCTGATGCTCGGCTTTGACCTTCGAGCAGGACAAACACTTACCAACATAAGTCGCAACGTCCTTCTTAAGATTCAGCCACCAATACTGTTCTTTAAGGTCGTGGTACATTTTGCCTGCTCCAGGATGAATCAAATATCTCAATTTGTGTGCTTCATCAAGTATAAGGTTCCGTAGATCTCCATAAAGAGGTACCCAAATTCTTCCGGCATAACATCGAAGTCCAGACTCCCTAACCTCGAATCGAGAGACAAGTATGTTCAAATGTTCGTGAGATATGTTCTCCTCCTTGAGAGCCTCATCTTAGGCTACTCTGATCTGGCTGTTGAGGTTCGAATGGACGGTGATGTTCAGAGCCCTAACACGAAGAGGTGACGTCCTCTCCTTTCGACTTAAAGCGTCAGCTACAACATTGGCCTTGCCAGGGTGATAACGGAGTTTACAATCGTAGTCGTTGAGCGTCTCGATCCATCGATGCTATCTCATATTCAGTTGCTTCTGATCAAAGATGTGCTGGAGACTCTTGTGATCGGTGAAGATAGTACTCTTAGTTCCATAAAGATAGTGTCTCCACAATTTGAGTGCAAAGACAACGGCTCTAAGTTCAAGATCGTGAGTAGTGTAGTTCTGCTCGTGAATCTTCAATTGTCGGGAGGGATAAGCGATAACCTTTGAGCGTTGCATCAGTACACAACCAAAACCACTCTTCGATATATCATAATAAACAACAAAGTCGTCACTGCCCTCGGGAAGCGATAGGATAGGTGCGGTGGTTAACTTATTCTTCAAAGTTTGAAATGCTGATTCATGTGTGGGTTCCCAAATTAACTTCTTGCACTTGTGAGTCAGTGCGGTCAAAGGACGCGCAATCAGAGAAAATCCTTCAATGAACCTTCGGTAGTAACCGGCGAGACCTAGGAATTGGCGAATGTGAGTTGGAGTAGTGGGGGTCTCCCACTTGCTGATAGCTTCAATCTTGGTGGGATCAACTTTGATACCCTGGTCGCTCACAACATGACCCAGAAATTGGACTTCCTTCAACCAAAATTCACACTTGGAGAATTTGGCGTAAAGTTGCTCTTGTCTCAGGAGTTCAAGTACTAGTCGGAGGTGTTGCTCTTGCTCTTCTTCACTCTTAGAGTAGATGAGGATATCATCTATGAAGACGATAACAAACTTATCCAAGTACGGCTTGCAAACACGATTCATGAGATCCATGAACACGGCAGGTGCATTGGTTAATCCGAATGGCATCACGAGAAACTCATAATGACCATAACGGGTCCTGAATGCAGTTTTCATCACGTCACTTTCCTTCACCCTCAACTGGTGATAACTGGATCGTAAATCGATTTTTGAGTAAACGCTCGATCCTTGTAGTTGATCAAAAAGATCGTCAATACGGGGAAGAGGATACCGATTCTTGATTGTCAATTTGTTGAGTTCACGGTAGTCGATACACATACGGAAGGATCCATCCTTCTTCTTCACAAACAGCACGGGTGCGCCCCAAGGCGAGAAACTTGGTTGGATAAACCCTCGGTCAAGTAGTTCTTGTAGTTGGCTCTGTAATTCTTGCATCTCGGAAGGTGCGAGTCTATAAGGTGCGCGAGCTACAGGTGCAGCTCCTGGCACTAAATCAATCTGAAACTCTACTGCTCTCTGCGGCGGCAATCCAGGCAATTCCTCTGGGAAGACATCGGAAAATTCGTTCAAAATTCGAACGTCGTTCACGCTCTTCACCTCAGTTTCTACCACTTTCACATGTGCTAGGACAGCAAAATGTCCCTTCTTCATGATCTTTTGCGCTTTCACGCAACTAATGAGGTTCAGCTTCGAGGTACATCTCTCTCCGTAGATGATTAGTGGCTCACCGTCTCCTTGTGGTATACGAAGTGCTTTATCTCCATAAATAATATCGGCTCTTATCTTGCTCAACCAATCCATACCAACGATCACGTCAAAACTTCCCAGTTTGATAGGTATCAAATCAATTTCAAAATCTGCACCAGCTATGTTGATGATAGCTCCTCGACTAATATGGTCAACTTTCTCAAGTTTTCCATTGGCGACCTCGACAAGCATACTCTCTTTTAACGGAACTAATGACCAATTAATCTTATCGCAAAAATGTCTACATACATAACTTCTATCCGCACCAGTATCAAACAAGACAGAAGCTAAAAGATTGTTGATTTTGAATATACCTGTCACCAAGTCGGGGTTTTCGTGTGTGTCCCTTGCATTAACATTGAAAGCTCTAGCGCGGGATGGTTCGCCATCTTTTCTTTTGTTTGGACACGCATTTATGAAATGGCCCGTCTGCCTGCATTCATAACATTTCTTCGGCCCATTGGTGTTCGGCTTCCCATTCAAAGTGGTGACCTTGCAGTCCTTCCCGATATGCCCAGACCGTTGGCACTTCTCGCAGACAACATTGCAATACCCAGTGTGGTGTTTGTAACACCGCTTGCATTGTGGTAAGGTTCCTTTGTAGTTTGGGTTGGAGTTGGTGTTGTTGTTGGGGTTGGGGTTTCCACCGTTGTTGTTTCCCCTAAAACCCTCATGTCGTTTTGCCGGGTTCTGATCATAGTTCCTTCCCCTGTTGTTGTTGTTGTTGTTGTTGTTGTTGTGGTTATCCCATTTGCGTTTCTCACTAGTACCCGCTTCAGACTTAGTTTTCTCCGATTCATCGATGGTTATCTAATTCATCAAAGTATGCGCCATGCGCATCGCTTCGGGAACATTCGGTGGTTTGGACGAGGTGACGTTTCCCTTAATGCTCTTAGGGAGTCCCCAGAAGTATCTCTCCGTTCGCTTGAATTCTGGGGTGACCATTGTCGGACACATCAGTGCTAGTTCCAAAAATCTCCTGTTGTAACCATCAAGGTCGTTCCCAACGGCCTTTAACTGCATGAATTCCATTTCCATCTTATGGATTTCGGTTCTCGGACAATACTCCTCAATCATGGCACACTTAAATGCTTCGCATGGCGAAGCATACGCCTCATCAATGCCTTGTGTCTGTGCCATTGTGTTCCACCACGTGAGCGCGCCGTCAGATAGCGTGCAAGAAGCAAATTTGGTTTTGCTATCCTCCGAACAGTTGCTAACTCGAAATACTGATTCAAGTTTCTCGAACCATCTGGTGAGACCAACCGGTCCCTCAGTGCCACTGAAGTTATGTGGTTTACAGCTCTGGAATTCCTTGTAAGTACACCCATTTCGAACGGGTTGAATAACCGGTGGTGGTGGCGGTGGAGCTTGGAGGTTTCTTTCTGCTAGGGCTGCGGCTACACGTTCTTGGATCATCTCTTCAATTTGAACAGCAGTAGGTGTGGATCGACCGTTAGCCATGGTGTTCTATACAAACATTTTGACTCAAGTCAAAATCCAGCATTCAATATATGATAATATAGTATATAACAACCAACATGTAAACAGCACAACACATGTTAATTAAGTAACGCAAGTTGATACAAGTACCGCAAAATACCATACAGTAACGTAAATAGAACACTTGTGCAAAAAGTAACATCACAAAGTTTCCATTCATTAATAATAAGTTTCATACATCATGATAGATTCGTACAATACATAAGTGAAATATGAAACTACAACTAGATTACATCATGAAATCTAATACAAAAGGTCCTACGGTGAAGGTGGGTGTAGGATGTCTAAAACCTGAGCCAACTGCTCATCGAGCTCAGTAACCCGAGCTCGGAGGATTCCCACCTCCCTTGTCAATTCCTCGACAGTGGGAGCTGGTGGGGCGGGCGGTGCTGGTGGTGCAGGTGGGGCCGGTGGAGCGGATGGTGCACACCGCACGAAACGGGGTGCAGACGTCCCGACTCCAGAAATAGTCAGTACGTAATGGGGAACCTTACGTATCTGTGGGTCGGCAGGGTACGGCACAAGCCGTTTACGGGCAGTAACCCTCCGACGCCGACCAAAAGCGTCAGTGAATGCACGACCTCCATTCACCCCTGGAATGACGGTGCCATCAGGATGGTACCGCTTCTTCGGCGGGGTGGAGGGTGCCTGTATAGGTACGTCATCAAGGTTCTCTTCGTCGGAGTAACTGGAGTCATCTGTAGAGGAGTCATCGGATGAAAGATCATCAGAATCATGTGGTGGTGACATGGGTGGCTGAACTGGTCATCCATGAGCAGCCATCATCTGTCTGTATCTGAATGGCAGAATCGGCACTAAACGTCCATTAGGAGCGCGTCGGCACGGCATGCGCATATGGTTACGGAATGGCCCTTCCCCGAACTCCGCGGGAATCACAACACCACCGATGCGGGGCTGTGGCTCCGAGGATCCGGCAGCAGACGGAGCTGGAATCTCCGTAGGGTCCACGTGTCCGTCAATAGTAGCCACTGGTGCAGGCCCCTGGCTGCTAGTCCCGGAAGATGAAGCGCCGGGGTCACTCGTGGGTAGCAGGATCGGTGTGTCGGCAGCAGCAGCAGGTGGGGTGGCTGACGAGTCTAAACTGCCCAAAATGATAGCAGGTGGAACATCCGACATCTGAACAAGGAAAAATAAATTTTCCATGTCAGTAAGTCATAAAGCAAGCACGTATTAGGCCAACAGTTTAAATCATGTATAACAATAAGTAGCATGGAAATAATAACGAATCGTACAGAAGTAGCATGCAATCGAAAGCAAGTAATATTATGCAGTAGTGAAATCATGTAATAGCATACGGCATATAGCAGTAAAAGTAAGTAGCAGCATGCAGTAAGTTCAGCGGAAACAAGTAAACTAGCAAGTTGTAGATTAGTCATAATAGTGAATCCTACTCGGGTCGATCTTAGACTCACTAATGCAACCTAATTCCCTACAACCAATGCTCTGATACCAAATGTGATGCCCCGTACAAAACCATCGTGTATGAATCATCAACAACAGGATCATTACAAGGTTAAGTACTATATGCTGTAACAAAAGAAGTTGCATTCATGATAAAAAGGTGACGTCATAACCGACATCAAATGTTTTACACCAACAGTATGCTTCTACGAATAGCAAGCATGAATAAATGTATGTGAACCTTAGGTCGTTACATAACATAGTTTCAAATGTATTAAAGTTTGAATGCAAGTTAAACAGTTCATGCGGTGATAACACTAGAGCAGCGGGTGTCTACGGCAAGACTAGCACGACAGCGGAAGCAAATAACCTTAAGCACCTGAGAAAAACATGCTTAAAAATGTCAACACAAAGGTTGGTGAGCTATAGTTTAAGTATAACAGTAAGTAAGGTAGGCCACGAGATTTCAGTGCTACAAAGAGCATTTCAAAACAGTATGATAAAGTATATGTTAACCGTGGGCACTTGGTAACTAACTTAACGTTTATACCCGCTGAAAGTACACTTGGCAAGTGCGTATGTCTACGAAGTATTAAACACTTGTTAAATGCTAGCGCGACTAGCCCGAGTGGGGATGTCAAACCCTATGGATCCATATCTAAGATTCGCGTTCACGGTTCAAAAACCAATGATTAAACGTTATCGAGCTAAAGGGAATGTTTATGCCGTTGTATAACCCACACATATATAAGTTTAAGTACTCGTGCCTAGTATGTGAAACATAAAATCCGCATGTATTCTCAGTTCCCAAAATAAGTTAAAGTAAAAAGGGAATGCTATAACTCACAATGATAAAGTAGCGGTAAAGTATGACTCGGAAAGTAAGCAAGTAATGAAGGTTGTCCAAACGGGTCCTCAACCTAAGTCAAATAGTACTAAGTCAGTAAATCGTCCGAAAAGGTTTAAAAGTATGTAAATAAGGTCTTAAAGGTCATCATCATTCATCATCAAACAAAAGGCGTAAAGTAAGTTTCGTTCGTGAAAAGAGTTTAAAACAAAGGCTGACTTTGATCTGTCACCACGGCCTCTACCCTTACTGAATTAAGGTGAGACCAATGGCCATGGCTCCGTATATGAGTCCTTTAAGGGTGGTAAAATTTACAGAAGCAAAATTGTCTTCGTTTGACCGTGGCGACGGTCTAAGTGCGAGTAGGTCAGAAATTTCTGCACAACGTTAAAAGGACATAGTGACGATCGGAGGGCCATAAATCCTAAACCGTAACTCGGATTAAGACGAGTCCTATATGAAAAGTTATCTACTCGAACAGAAATATTTGAAAATCATAATCACAACAGCCCAGGTCTACTGGTCTGTTACAGAAACCAGAAAACAGTAGGTAGAAGACAGAAAGCAGAAAAATAATGGGTTTCGGTGAGTTCGGTGCTTGATGTTCATCATGGTTCTCATCCTTGATGCCTATAGCTTCAAGTGTACAACTCATTGATGTGTTTACATCATCTTTACCATGGTTTGTGAAATGTCCCGTTCTTATTGATTAAAAAGGTTCCATATTAATTGATTTCGTTGCGAGGTTTTGACCTCTATATGAGACGTTTTTCAAAGACTGCATTCATTTTAAAACAAACCATAACCTTTATTTTATCAATAAAGGTTTAAAAAGCTTTACGTAGATTATCAAATAATGATAATCTAAAATATCCTGTTTACACACGACCATTCATAATGGTTTACAATACAAATATGTTACAACAAAATAAGTTTCTTGAAATGCAGTTTTTTTCACAATATCATACAAACATGGACTCCAAATCTCGTCCTTATTTAAGTATGTGACAGCGGAAGCTCTTAATAATCACCTGAGAATAAACATGCTTAAAACGTCAACAAAAATGTTGGTGAGTTATAGGTTTAACCTATATATATCAAATCATAATAATAGACCACAAGATTTCATATTTCAATACACATCCCATACATAGAGATAAAAGTCATTCATATGGTGAACACCTGGTAATCGACATTAACAAGATGCATATATAAGAATATCCCCATCATTCCGGGACACCCTTCGGATATGATATAAATTTCGAAGTACTAAAGCATCCGGTACTTTGGATGGGGCTTGTTGGGCCCGATAGATCTATCTTTAGGATTCGCGTCAATTAGGGTGTCTGTTCCCTAATTCTTAGATTACCAGACTTAATAAAAAGGGGCATATTCGATTTTGATAATTCAACCATAGAATGTAGTTTCACGTACTTGTGTCTATTTTGTAAATCATTTATAAAACCTGCATGTATTCTCATCCCAAAAATATTAGATTTTAAAAGTGGGACTATAACTCACTTTCACAGATTTTTACTTCGTCGGGAAGTAAGACTTGGCCACTGGTTGATTCACGAACCTATAACAATATATACATATATATCAAAGTATGTTCAAAATATATTTACAACACTTTTATTATATTTTGATGTTTTAAGTTTATTAAGTCAGCTGTCCTCGTTAGTGACCTACAACTAGTTGTCCATAGTTAGATGTACAGAAATAAATCGATAAATATTATCTTGAATCAATCCACGACCCAGTGTATACGTATCTCAGTATTGATCACAACTCAAACTATATATATTTTGGAATCAACCTCAACCCTGTATAGCTAACTCCAACATTCACATATAGAGTGTCTATGGTTGTTCCGAAATATATATAGATGTGTCGACATGATAGGTCGAAACATTGTATACGTGTCTATGGTATCTCAAGATTACATAATATACAATACAAGTTGATTAAGTTATAGTTGGAATAGATTTGTTACCAATTTTCACGTAGCTAAAATGAGAAAAATTATCCAATCTTGTTTTACCCATAACTTCTTCATTTTAAATCCGTTTTGAGTGAATCAAATTGCTATGGTTTCATATTGAACTCTATTTTATGAATCTAAACAGAAAAAGTATAGGTTTATAGTCGGAAAAATAAGTTGCAAGTCGTTTTTGTAAAGGTAGTCATTTCAGTCGAAAGAACGACGTCTAGATGACCATTTTAGAAAACATACTTCCACTTTGAGTTTAACCATAATTTTTGGATATAGTTTCATGTTCATAATAAAAATCATTTTCTCAGAATAACAACTTTTAAATCAAAGTTTATCATAGTTTTTAATTAACTAACCCAAAACAGCCCGCGGTGTTACTACGACGGCGTAAATCCGGTTTTACGGTGTTTTTCGTGTTTCCAGGTTTTAAATCATTAAGTTAGCATATCATATAGATATAGAACATGTGTTTAGTTGATTTTAAAAGTCAAGTTAGAAGGATTAACTTTTGTTTGCGAACAAGTTTAGAATTAACTAAACTATGTTTTAGTGATTACAAGTTTAAACCTTCGAATAAGATAGCTTTATATGTATGAATCGAATGATGTTATGAACATCATTACTACCTTAAGTTCCTTGGATAAACCTACTTGAAAAGAGAAAAATGGATCTAGCTTCAATGGATCCTTGGATGGCTCGAAGTTCTTGAAGCAGAATCATGACACGAAAACAAGTTCAAGTAAGATCATCACTTGAAATAAGATTGTTATAGTTATAGAAATTGAACCAAAGTTTGAATATGATTATTACCTTGTATTAGAATGATAACCTACTGTAAGAAACAAAGATTTCTTAAGATTGGATGATCACCTTACAAGATTGGAAGTGAGCTAGCAAACTTGAAAGTATTCTTGATTTTATGAAACTAGAACTTTTGGAATTTATGAAGAACACTTAGAACTTGAAGATAGAACTTGAGAGAGATCAATTAGATGAATAAAATTGAAGAATTAAAGTGTTTGTAGGTGTTTTTGGTCGTTGGTGTATGGATTAGATATAAAGGATATGTAATTTTGTTTTCATGTAAATAAGTCATGAATGATTACTCATATTTTTGTAATTTTATGAGATATTTCATGCTAATTGCCAAATGATGGTTCCCACATGTGTTAGGTGACTCACATGGGCTGCTAAGAGCTGATCATTGGAGTGTATATACCAATAGTACATATATCTAAAAGCTGTGTATTGTACGAGTACGAATACGGGTGCATACGAGTAGAATTGTTGATGAAACTGAACGAGGATGTAATTGTAAGCATTTTTGTTAATTATAAGTATTTTGATAAGTGTCTTGAAGTCTTTCAAAAGTGTATGAATACATATTAAAACACTACATGTATATACATTTTAACTGAGTCGTTAAGTCATCGTTAGTCGTTACATGTAAATGTTGTTTTGAAACCTTTAGGTTAACGATCTTGTTAAATGTTGTTAACCCAATGTTTATAATATCAAAAGAGAATTTAAATTATTATATTATCATGATATTATGATGTACGAATATCTCTTAATATGATATATATACATTAAATGTCGTTACAACGATAATCGTTACATATATGTCTCGTTTCAAAATCATTAAGTTAGTAGTCTTGTTTTTACATACGTAGTTCATTGTTAATATACTTAATGAGATGTTTAATTATCATAATATCATGTTAACTATATATATAACCATATATATGTCATCATATAGTTTTTACAAGTTTTAACGTTCGTGAATCACCGGTCAACTTGGGTGGTCAATTGTCTATATGAAACATATTTCAATTAATCAAGTCTTAACAAGTTTGATTGCTTAACATGTTGGAAACATTTAATCATGTAAATATCAATCTCAATTAATATATATAAACATGGAAAAGTTCGGGTCACTACAGTACCTACCCGTTAAATAAATTTCGTCCCGAAATTTTAAGCTGTTGAAGGTGTTGATGAATTTTCTGGAAATAGATGCGGGTATTTCTTCTTCATCTGATCTTCACGCTCCCAGGTGAACTCAGGTCCTCTACGAGCATTCCATCGAACCTTAACAATTGGTATCTTGTTTTGCTTAAGTCTTTTAACCTCACGATCCATTATTTCGACGGGTTCTTCGATGAATTGAAGTTTTTCGTTGATTTGGATTTCATCTAACGGAATAGTGAGATCTTCTTTAGCAAAACATTTCTTCAAATTCGAGACATGGAAAGTGTTATGTACAGCCGCGAGTTGTTGAGGTAACTCAAGTCGGTAAACTACTGGTCCGACACGATCAATAATCTTGAATGGTCCAATATACCTTGGATTTAATTTCCCTCGCTTACCAAATCGAACAACGCCTTTCCAAGGTGCAACTTTAAGCATGACCATCTCTCCAATTTCAAATTCTATATCTTTTCTTTTAATGTCAGCGTAGCTCTTTTGTCGACTTTGGGCGGTTTTCAACCGTTGTTGAATTTGGATGATCTTCTCGGTAGTTTCTTGTATAATCTCCGGACCCGTAATCTGTCTATCCCCCACTTCACTCCAACAAATCGGAGACCTGCACTTTCTACCATAAAGTGCTTCAAACGGCGCCATCTCAATGCTTGAATGGTAGCTGTTGTTGTAGGAAAATTCTGCTAACGGTAGATGTCGATCCCAACTGTTTCCGAAATCAATAACACATGCTCGTAGCATGTCTTCAAGCGTTTGTATCGTCCTTTCGCTCTGCCCATCAGTTTGTGGATGATAGGCAGTACTCATGTCTAGACGAGTTCCTAATGCTTGCTGTAATGTCTGCCAGAATCTTGAAATAAATCTGCCATCCCTATCAGAGATAATAGAGATTGGTATTCCATGTCTGGAGACGACTTCCTTCAAATACAGTCGTGCTAACTTCTCCATCTTGTCATCTTCTCTTATTGGTAGGAAGTGTGCGGATTTGGTGAGACGATCAACTATTACCCAAATAGTATCAAAACCACTTGCAGTCCTTGGCAATTTAGTGATGAAATCCATGGTAATGTTTTCCCATTTCCATTCCGGGATTTCGGGTTGTTGAAGTAGACCTGATGGTTTCTGAGGCTCAGCTTTGACCTTAGAACACGTCAAACATTCTCCTACATATTTAGCAACATCGGCTTTCATACCCGGCCACCAAAAATGTTTCTTGAGATCCTTGTACATCTTCCCCGTTCCAGGATGTATTGAGTATCTGGTTTTATGAGCTTCTCTAAGTACCATTTCTCTCATATCTCCAAATTTTGGTACCCAAATCCTTTCAGCCCTATACCGGGTTCCGTCTTCTCGAATATTAAGATGCTTCTTCGATCCTTTGGGTATTTCATCCTTTAAATTTCCCTCTTTTAAAACTCTTTGTTGTGCCTCCTTTATTTGAGTAGTAATGTTATTATGAATCATTATATTCATAGATTTTACTCGAATGGGTTCTCTGTCCTTCCTGCTCAAGGCATCGGCTACCACATTTGCCTTTCCCGGGTGGTAACGAATCTCAAAGTCATAATCATTCAATAATTCAATCCACCTACGCTGCCTCATATTCAGTTGTTTCTGATTAAATATGTGTTGAAGACTTTTGTGGTCGGTATATATAATACTTTTGACCCCATATAAGTAGTGCCTCCAAGTCTTTAATGCAAAAACAACCGCGCCTAATTCCAAATCATGTGTCGTATAATTTTGTTCGTGAATCTTCAATTGTCTAGACGCATAAGCAATCACCTTCGTTCGTTGCATTAATACACAACCGAGACCTTGCTTTGATGCATCACAATAAATCACAAAATCATCATTCCCTTCAGGCAATGACAATATAGGTGCCGTAGTTAGCTTTTTCTTCAATAACTGAAACGCTTTCTCATGTTCATCATTCCATTCAAATTTCTTCCCTTTATGCGTTAATGCAGTCAAGGGTTTTGCTATTCTGGAAAAGTCTTGGATGAACCTTCTGTAGTAACCAGCTAGTCCTAAAAACTGGCGTATGTGTTTCGGAGTTTTCGGGGTTTCCCACTTTTCAACAGTTTCTATCTTTGCCGGATCCACCTTAATACCTTCTTTGTTCACTATGTGACCGAGGAATTGAACTTCTTCCAACCAAAATGCACACTTTGAAAACTTAGCGTACAATTCTTCCTTCCTCAATACTTCTAACACCTTTCTCAAATGTTCACCGTGTTCTTGGTCATTCTTTGAGTAAATAAGTATGTCATCAATGAAAACAATGACAAACTTGTCAAGGTATGGTCCACACACTCGGTTCATAAGGTCCATGAACACAGCTGGTGCATTAGTTAAACCAAACGGCATGACCATAAACTCATAATGACCGTAACGTGTTCTGAAAGCAGTCTTTGGAATATCATCTTCTTTCACCCGCATTTGATGATACCCGGAACGTAAGTCAATCTTTGAATAAACAGACGAGCCTTGTAGTTGATCAAATAAGTCTTCGATTCTCGGTAGTGGGTAGCGGTTCTTGATGGTAAGTTTGTTCAACTCTCGGTAGTCGATACACAACCTGAATGTACCATCTTTCTTCTTGACAAACAAAACAGGAGCTCCCCACGGTGATGTGCTTGGTCGAATGAAACCACGCTCTAAAAGTTCTTGTAATTGGCTTTGCAGTTCTTTCATCTCGCTGGGTGCGAGTCTGTAAGGAGCACGAGCTATTGGTGCAGCTCCTGGTACAAGATCTATTTGAAATTCAACGGATCGATGTGGGGGTAATCCCGGTAATTCTTTCGGAAATACATCGGGAAATTCTTTTGCAATGGGAACATCATTGATGCTTTTTTCTTCAGTTTGTACTTTCTCGACGTGTGCTAGAACAGCATAGCAACCTTTTCTTATTAGTTTTTGTGCCTTCAAATTACTAATAAGATGTAGCTTCGTGTTGCCCTTTTCTCCGTACACCATTAAGGGTTTTCCTTTTTCTCGTATAATGCGAATTGCATTTTTGTAACAAACGATCTCTGCTTTCACTTCTTTCAACCAGTCCATACCGATTATCACATCAAAACTCCCTAACTCTACTGGTATCAAATCAATCTTAAATGTTTCGCTAACCAGTTTAATTTCTCGATTCCGACATATATTATCTGCTGAAATTAATTTACCATTTGCTAATTCGAGTAAAAATTTACTATCCAAAGGCGTCAATGGGCAACTTAATTTAGCACAAAAATCTCTACTCATATAGCTTCTATCCGCACCCGAATCAAATAAAACGTAAGCAGATTTATTGTCAATAAGAAACGTACCCGTAACAAGCTCCGGGTCTTCCTGTGCCTCTGCCGCATTAATATTGAAAACTCTTCCGTGGCCTTGTCCATTCGTGTTCTCCTGGTTCGGGCAATTTCTAATAATGTGGCCCGGTTTTCCACATTTATAACAAACTACATTGGCATAGCTTGCTCCGACACTACTTGCTCCGCCATTACTCGTTCCGACACCATTTGTTCCTTTCGTTCTATTAACCCCTGGTCCGTAGACCTCACATTTCGCCGCGCTATGACCATTTCTTTTACACTTGTTGCAAAATTTGGTGCAGAACCCCGAGTGATACTTTTCACACCTTTGGCATAGTTGCTTCTGATTGTTGTTGTTGTTGCGGTTATTATTGTTGTTGGGATGTTGTTGTAGTTGCTGTTGTTGTTGTTGTTGTTGTTGTTGTTGTTGGGCCGTTTGTTGTAGTTGCGATTGATGTTGCGATTGTTGCGATAATTGTTGCGATTGCTGTTGTTGTTGTATTGGTGATTCTTATCACCATTTTCCTCCCACTTTCTTTTGACTTGCTTCACATTGGCCTCTTCAGCAGTCTGTTCTTTAATTCTTTCTTCAATCTGGTTCACTAGTTTGTGAGCCATTCTACATGCCTGTTGTATGGAGGCGGGCTCGTGTGAACTTATATCTTCTTGGATTCTTTCCGGTAATCCTTTCACAAACGCGTCGATCTTCTCTTCCTCATCTTCGAATGCTCCCGGACACAATAGGCACAATTCTGTGAATCATCTTTCGTACGTGGTAATATCAAATCCTTGGGTTCGTAACCCTCTAAGTTCTGTCTTGAGCTTATTGACCTCAGTTCTGGGACGGTACTTCTCGTTCATCAAGTGCTTGAATGCTGACCACGGTAGTGCGTACGCATCGTCTTGTCCCACTTGCTCTAGATAGGTATTCCACCATGTTAACGCAGAACCTGTGAAGGTATGTGTAGCGTACTTCACTTTGTCCTCTTCAGTACACTTACTTATGGCAAACACCGATTCGACCTTCTCGGTCCACCGTTTCAATCTGATCGGTCCTTCGGTTCCATCAAATTCCAAAGGTTTGCAGGCAGTGAATTCTTTGTAGGTGCATCCTACACGATTTCCTGTACTGCTAGATCCAAGGTTATTGTTGGTATGTAGCGCAGCCTGTACTGCGGCTATGTTTGAAGCTAGAAAAGTACGGAATTCCTCTTCATTCATATTCACGGTGTGTCGAGTAGTCGGTGCCATTTCCTTCAAAATAGTCAAATGGAACAAGTTAATCATACAGAATATTAAGAGTAGTTAATAGTATTTCGTAGCATAATATGAACTCATTTATAAAAGCTTTTTCTTCATATTAGCGTTTTATAAGTTTAAATTCGGGTAGTACCTACCCGTTAAGTTCATACTTAGTAGCTAATATACAATTCAACTACTACAATTCTATATGAAAAACTGATTATAATAATATTTCGCGTTCAAACTTTTACACAATATTTTACAAACTTACAATACCGCTTATTTTACATATAGCATGAAATATAGCACACAATAAATTTGATACAAGATGGTTGTGAAGATAATTCTAGCTAGTACACAAGTCGTTCAGCAAAGGCAATAAAGACACGTAATTCATACGTCCAGAAACAAGTCATGCATTCTGGTTTTACTAGGATTACTTCCCATCCTTGGTCTTGTGGAACATAACCGTTATGGCCGTTGATAAGACAGCGTGTTGTAACGTCATCAAAGGGACGAGGGTTACGTAATGTCCAACAGTCCCATAACAATCTAAAAACCTCATTTCTTACCCCAATTACTGACTCCGTCACTTGTGGGAACGTTTTGTTTAATAGTTGTAGCCCGATGTTTTTGTTCTCACTTTGGTGAGAAGCGAACATTACTAATCCGTAAGCATAACATGCTTCTTTATGTTGCATGTTAGCCGCTTTTTCTAAATCACGAAGTCCAATATTCGGATATATTGAGTCAAAATAATTTCTTAACCCATTGCGTAAAATAGCATTTGGGTTCCCCGCAATATATGCGTCAAAGTAAACACATCGTAACTTATTGGTTTCCCAATGTGATATCCCCCATCTTTCAAACGAAAGTCTCTTATAAACCAAGACATTCTTGGAACGTTCTTCGAATGTCTTACAAACTGATCTCGCCTTAAATAGTTGTGCCGAAGAATTCTGACCGACTCTAGACAAGATTTCATCAATCATGTCTCCGGGCAGGTCTCTTAAAATATTGGGTTGTCTATCCATTTTGTGTTTTTATACTGTAAAATAGACAAGAGTTAGATTCATAAAAAAAAATACTTATTAATACAAGCAATT
Organism: Rutidosis leptorrhynchoides; assembly: GCF_046630445.1. Taxonomy (NCBI): domain Eukaryota; kingdom Viridiplantae; phylum Streptophyta; class Magnoliopsida; order Asterales; family Asteraceae; genus Rutidosis; species Rutidosis leptorrhynchoides. The sequence goes on from NC_092338.1 coordinate 191,851,401, forward strand.
TTTACATATATCATAAAGCATAAGCATACTATATTACATATATTACACCACACGAATACAACTATCTTATTCCGACTCGTTTGTTTCTTCTTCTTCGGTTTTGGTTCATTTTGCCAAGTTTCTAGGGATATATGATGTTCCCCTAATACAAGCCGTCGTTTTCCACATTGGTTTAGAAAAACCTGGTGGTTTAGAGGTTCCCGGGTCATTGTTACAACTTAAGGACTTCGGGGGTTGATGATACATATAAAGTTCATCGGGGTTGGAATTAGATTTCTCTATTTTTATGCCCTTTCCCTTATTATTTTCTTTTGCCTTTTTAAATTCAGTTGGGGTAATTTCCATAACATCATCGGAATTCTCGTCGGAATCCGATTCATCGGAGAATTGGTAATCCTCCCAATATTTTGCTTCCTTGGCGGAAACACCATTGACCATAATTAACCTTGGTCGGTTGGTTGAGGATTTTCTTTTACTTAACCGTTTTATTATTTCCCCCACCGGTTCTATTTCTTCATCCGTTTCCGATTCTTCTTCCGGTTCCGACTCTTCTTCCGGTTCCGACTCTTCTTCCGGTTCCTCTTCGGGAACTTGTGAATCAGTCCACGAATCATTCCAATTTACATTTGACTCTTCATTATTATTAGGTGAGTCAATGGGACTTGTTCTAGAGGTAGAAATCTATCACATAATATCAAACGCGTTAAGAGATTAATATATCACATAATATTCACATGTTAAAAATATATAGTTTCCAACAAAATTTGTTAAGCAATCATTTTTCAAGTAAACACGGTCGAAGTCCAGACTCACTAATGCATCCTAACAAACTCGATAAGACACACTAATGCAAAATTCTGGTTCTCTAAGACCAACGCTCGGATACCAACTGAAATGTCCCGTTCTTATTGATTAAAAACGTTCCATATTAATTGATTTCGTTGCGAGGTTTTGACCTCTATATGAGACGTTTTTCAAAGACTGCATTCATTTTAAAACAAACCATAACCTTTATTTTATCAATAAAGGTTTAAAAAGCTTTACGTAGATTATCAAATAATGATAATCTAAAATATCCTGTTTACACACGACCATTCATAATGGTTTACAATACAAATATGTTACAACAAAATAAGTTTCTTGAAATGCAGTTTTTTTCACAATATCATACAAACATGGACTCCAAATCTCGTCCTTATTTAAGTATGTGACAGCGGAAGCTCTTAATAATCACCTGAGAATAAACATGCTTAAAACGTCAACAAAAATGTTGGTGAGTTATAGGTTTAACCTATATATATCAAATCATAATAATAGACCACAAGATTTCATATTTCAATACACATCCCATACATAGAGATAAAAGTCATTCATATGGTGAACACCTGGTAACCGACATTAACAAGATGCATATATAAGAATATCCCCATCATTCCGGGACACCCTTCGGATATGATATAAATTTCGAAGTACTAAAGCATCCGGTACTTTGGATGGGGCTTGTTGGGCCCGATAGATCTATCTTTAGGATTCGCGTCAATTAGGGTGTCTGTTCCCTAATTCTTAGATTACCAGACTTAATAAAAAGGGGCATATTCGATTTTGATAATTCAACCATAGAATGTAGTTTCACGTACTTGTGTCTATTTTGTAAATCATTTATAAAACCTGCATGTATTCTCATCCCAAAAATATTAGATTTTAAAAGTGGGACTATAACTCACTTTCACAGATTTTTACTTCGTCGGGAAGTAAGACTTGGCCACTGGTTGATTCACGAACCTATAACAATATATACATATATATCAAAGTATGTTCAAAATATATTTACAACACTTTTAATATATTTTGATGTTTTAAGTTTATTAAGTCAGCTGTCCTCGTTAGTGACCTACAACTAGTTGTCCACAGTTAGATGTACAGAAATAAATCGATAAATATTATCTTGAATCAATCCACGACCCAGTGTATACGTATCTCAGTATTGATCACAACTCAAACTATATATATTTTGGAATCAACCTCAACCCTGTATAGCTAACTCCAACATTCACATATAGAGTGTCTATGGTTGTTCCGAAATATATATAGATGTGTCGACATGATAGGTCGAAACATTGTATACGTGTCTATGGTATCTCAAGATTACATAATATACAATACAAGTTGATTAAGTTATAGTTGGAATAGATTTGTTACCAATTTTCACGTAGCTAAAATGAGAAAAATTATCCAATCTTGTTTTACCCATAACTTCTTCATTTTAAATCCGTTTTGAGTGAATCAAATTGCTATGGTTTCATATTGAACTCTATTTTATGAATCTAAACATAAAAAGTATAGGTTTATAGTCGGAAAAATAAGTTGCAAGTCGTTTTTGTAAAGGTAGTCATTTCAGTCGAAAGAACGAAGTCTAGATGACCATTTTAGAAAACATACTTCCACTTTGAGTTTAACCATAATTTTTGGATATAGTTTCATGTTCATAATAAAAATCATTTTCTCAGAATAACAACTTTTAAATCAAAGTTTATCATAGTTTTTAATTAACTAACCCAAAACAGCCCGCGGTGTTACTACGACGGCGTAAATCCGGTTTTACGGTGTTTTTCGTGTTTCCAGGTTTTAAATCATTAAGTTAGCATATCATATAGATATAGAACATGTGTTTAGTTGATTTTAAAAGTCAAGTTAGAAGGATTAACTTTTGTTTGCGAACAAGTTTAGAATTAACTAAACTATGTTCTAGTGATTACAAGTTTAAACCTTCGAATAAGATAGCTTTATATGTATGAATCGAATGATGTTATGAATATCATTACTACCTTAAGTTCCTTGGATAAACCTACTGGAAAAGAGAAAAATGGATCTAGCTTCAATAGATCCTTGGATGGCTCGAAGTTCTTGAAGCAGAATCATGACACGAAAACAAGTTCAAGTAAGATCATCACTTGAAATAAGATTGTTATAGTTATAGAAATTGAACCAAAGTTTGAATATGATTATTACCTTGTATTAGAATGATAACCTACTGTAAGAAACAAAGATTTCTTAAGGTTGGATGATCACCTTACAAGATTGGAAGTGAGCTAGCAAACTTGAAAGTATTCTTGATTTTATGAAACTAGAACTTTTGGAATTTATGAAGAACACTTAGAACTTGAAGATAGAACTTGAGAGAGATCAATTAGATGAAGAAAATTGAAGAATGAAAGTGTTTGTAGGTGTTTTTGGTCGTTGGTGTATGGATTAGATATAAAGGATATGTAATTTTGTTTTCATGTAAATAAGTCATGAATGATTACTCATATTTTTGTAATTTTATGAGATATTTCATGCTAGTTGCCAAATGATGGTTCCCACATGTGTTAGGTGACTCACATGGGCTGCTAAGAGCTAATCATTGGAGTGTATATACCAATAGTACATATATCTAAAATCTGTGTATTGTACGAGTACGAATACGGGTGCATACGAGTAGAATTGTTGATGAAACTGAACGAGGATGTAATTGTAAGCATTTTTGTTAAGTATAAGTATTTTGATAAGTATCTTGAAGTCTTTCAAAAGTGTATGAATACATATTAAAACACTACATGTATATACATTTTAACTGAGTCGTTAAGTCATCGTTAGTCGTTACATGTAAATGTTGTTTTGAAACCTTTAGGTTAACGATCTTGTTAAATGTTGTTAGCCCAATGTTTATAATATCAAAAGAGATTTTAAATTATTATATTATCATGATATTATGATGTACGAATATCTCTTAATATGATATATATACATTAAATGTCGTTACAACGATAATCGTTACATATATGTCTCGTTTCAAAATCATTAAGTTAGTAGTCTTGTTTTTACATATGTAGTTCATTGTTAATATACTTAATGAGATGTTTACTTATCATAATATCATGTTAACTATATATATAACCATATATATGTCATCATATAGTTTTTACAAGTTTTAACGTTCGTGAATCACCGGTCAACTTGGGTGGTCAATTGTCTATATGAAACATATTTCAATTAATCAAGTCTTAACAAGTTTGATTGCTTAACATGTTGGAAACATTTAATCATGTAAATATCAATCTCAATTAATATATATAAACATGGAAAAGTTCGGGTCACTACAGTTTGACCATCATAACCCAAGTGCAAGTCTAAGACATGAAGCACAACTCACTTAAGTGTTGCAAGTGTTTTGATGAACCAAAGTTACATCAAAGTCTTAGATCTAACACATACATGAACTTTAAAACTAATAATAAGTTACAAACTTGAAAGTGAACTTATGAAATCAAGATCTTAAGTTGTAGAACATAGTTCTTAGTTTGATCTTGAAGATCCAAGACTCAAAAGTCTAGATCTAACATAAGTGTACAAAGTTATAATTAAAAAGTTTCATTTATATGTTCTTGAACTTTTAAAGTTAACTTTAAGTTCAAGATTAATGAGATTAAGGTTAACTAGTAACACTTGACCAATAATAACCAACAAACATGAATTTAAAGTGCAAGAATAAAGTGATAAATTAAATAAACAAGTAAAAGGTTCATGGTTGTTCATACTTTTAAAGATTCAACCAAAGTTTGATCTTTAAGAAAAGTAAACCTTAAGTTTACTTCAAGAACTACAAGTATGATTTTAATCAACACATAAACTTACAATCTTTCAAGAATTTAAATGTAGAACATAACTAGTAAGTTAGGTTCTTATGTGTTCTTGTTAATACAAGATAAATGGAGAATCAAACTAAAGAGTTTGATTCTTGTAACTAGTAAAGAACAACTACAAGTAAGTAAGTAATAATCAAAGACTAGTAACAATAAACAAAAGATGATGATGATAGATGTTCTTGGTTTCGGTTTTTAGAGAGAAAAAGAAGAGAAAAGAAGTCTTGTAACTTACAAAGTTTAGAGAGAAAAGATAGAAAAGTTTGAGAGATTTTTGCAAGTAAAAGTGTGTAAATGAGAAGTGAAGTGAACAAGTACTAGAAGTAATACAAAAAAATTGAAACAACTCCCTCCTACACAAAGAGAGCCGACGGTTTTGCCAAGGGGGAAGGAGAAGAGTTTTGCCCACTAGTTTCATGCATGTAAAGTCTTACAAAGTTGGTTATTATGGGGTATATGCATGGGAACAACAAGTAACAAGATTCCAAGCAAAGTTAACTAACTAGTTACACTTAATGATGATACTTACATGTAGTATTGGGCTAGTTAATCCATATAAGATGTAGGGTGGGCTCTTTAAGTCCATGTACAAAAATAAAGCCCAAGTTCCAAGTAATTAACAATTAAATTCATTTAAAGCCCAAGAAATTAACTAATAACTTTAGTTAATTAAAATGATTAATAAAACTTAATCATGAATGTAAATAATACTTGAAAATATTATTCGTGTAAGTTCCGGGTGTCACAAAGACGTTTCAGGCAATTAAAGTCAAGTTCGGGCAATCATGGCAACATGTAAATGTAATAACATACATTCGTTAATCACACGTATTAATAATAATAATTATTAATAAATAAACGTTGGAAAATCCAGGGTCGTTACATGTTGACAAGTGGAAGAAAGTTCCAAGCGAATGGAAAATTAACTTTTATCGCCAAACTAGGGCACACGTCGTGGCTCCATTCGACATACTAACTTATGGCATTATCCCAGTTTCATATGCTGATCTCAGCGACTTCAAATATGCCAAAAGTGATCCTATTGGTAATATATCTTTTTTATATTGTGTCTACAATTATTTAAATATTGATTCTCCATACTGATTTTATACTTATTATTTAATTAAATCTAATTATACTACTATGCAGATGTCATTGGAATGGTTATAACAACTCGAGGTTTAAAGGTTAAGAAAGAGGACTTAAATGAGACCAAGTCCATTGAATTCGTTTTACAAGATGTCAGGTAACGGACAATCATATTTGAAATTATAGTCCTAAAGTTAATACCTTTTACACATGTTATTTGGGCTATTGATATTAACATCCAAGTATTATACAGTGGTGTAACTGTGGAGTGTATTGTTTGGGGTGAACATGTGAAATGTCCCTTTCATATTGATTATAAACGTTCCATATTAATTGATTTCGTTGCAAGGTTTTGACATCTATATGAGGCGTTTTTCAAAGACTGCATTCTATTTTAAAACAAACCATAACCTCTATTTTATCGATAAAGGTTTAAAATGATAATAAAAAATATAGCGTTTTCACACGACCATTACATAATGGTTTACAATAATATTACACAACAATATATGTCTTCGAATGCAGTTTCAAACAATATTAAACAAGCATGGACTCCAAATCTTGTCTTTAATTTAGTATGCAACAGCGGAAGCTCTTAACAATTACCTGAGAATAAACATGCTTAAAACGTCAACAAAAATATTGGTGAGTTATAGGTTTAACCTATATATTTATCAATCGTAATAATAGACCACAAGATTTCATATTTTCATTTTTCATAAACATCATCCCATACATAGAGATAAAAATCATTCATATGGTGAACATCTGGTAACCGACATTAACAAGATGCATATAAGAATATCCCCATCATTCCGGGACATCCATCGGACATGATATAAAAACTCGAAGTACTAAAGCATCCGGTACTTGGGATGGGGTTTGTTAGGCCCAATAGATCTATCTTTAGGATTCGCGTCAATTAGGGGTGCACTAATTCTCAAAATTAGTGATGTTCCCAAATTCTTAGGCTACCAAGCAAAAAGGGGCATATTCGGATTCGATCATTCACTCATATAATGTAGTTTTGATTTCTTGTGTCTATTTCGTAAAGAATTTATAAAACTGCATGTATTCTCATCCCAAAAATATTAAATATTTTAAAAGTGGGACTATAACTCACTTTCACAGATTTTCACTTCGTCGGAAAATAAGACTTGGCCACGGGTCGATTCACGAACCTATAACAAATATGTACATATATATCAAAGTATGTTCAAAATATATTTACAACATTTTTATTACATTTTAATGATTTGAGTTTGTTAAGTCAGCAGTCCTCGTTACACTACAAGAAAAGTCCACTTATAGGACCTTTTTTTCTAGGACCTTTTAAAATTTAGTCCTAAAAGCCACTTAGATAGGACCATACATAATTTAGGTCCCATTATGATGTACGCTTTTAGAGTTGGGTCCTAAAACGCTATTTTGTGGGACACATTATTTTTTTTTGTGTCCTATTAGCTCATATTTTCATAGGACACTTAGACAGTAGATCCTATTAGAGGAGCTTATAAGACATTTATTTGTTAGGGTCTCATTATGTGTTTATGTAATAAAACACTTGATATGAAGGTCATATGAAATAGGCCTTTAGAGGCCATTTTTTTACTAGAGTCTTATTATACTGTAACATATTAGGACACTTTGAATGTCAGTCCTATAAATGTATGTTATTAGGACAAATGATTTTCCGGGGTCCTAAATATCATAATATCTAATATGATATAATATGACATTTAAATTGTCTATCATATAAAGAGACTTTATAAGACATTTAAATGTGTTTGTCTCATTATAGTAGATATAATAGGACACTTAAATTCTTTAAGAGGACCGATTAGTTACCTGTGTCATAATTATCATATGATGTCATAGGACACTTTAAATGTGACTCAATAAATGAGACTTTATAGGACATTTAACGGTTTGGTGTCACAATACGTGTTACATTATAGGACACCTTATTTAAAAGTCATATTAAATATACTATCATAGGATATTTATTTTGTCAAAGTCGTATTATATATTTAGCTAATAGGACATGTAATACTTATGTCGTATCATTGATAATTTTTAGGACACTTCTAGTGTTTGGGGTCTTAATTATCAAGTCATTACATAGGACACTTTTGTGTGACCCATTAAATGGGACTTTATAAGACATTTAAAGGTTTGGTGTCATATTACGTGTTACTTTATAGGACATTTTATACAAAAGTCATATTAAATATACTATCATAGGATATTTATTTGTCCTAGTCGTATTATAACTAATTAGCTAATAGGACATGTAATACTTATGTCGTATCATTGTTAATTTTTAGGACACTTTTAATTTTTGAGGTCTTAATTATCATACGATGTTATAGGACAACTTTAAGTGTGACTCATTAATGGGACTTTATAAGACATTTAACAGTTTGTTGTCACATTACTTGTTAATTTATAGGACACCTTATATGAAAGTCATATTAAATATACTATCATAGAACATTTATTTGATTTAGTCGTATTATAACTAATTAGATAATGGTACATGTAATACTTATGTCTTATCATTGTTAATTTTTAGGACACATTTAGTTTTTGGGGTCTTAATTATCATGTCATTACATAGGACCCTTTTTTGTGACCCATTAAATGGAACTTTATAAGACAATTAACTGTTTGGTGTCATATTACGTGTTAAATTATAGGACAGCTTATACAAAAGTCATATTAAATATACAATTATAGGACATTTATTTGTCCTAGTCGTATCATATCCTAAGCTAATATGACATGATATAATTATGTCGTATCATAGTAGATTTTTCGGACATTTTGAATCTTTAATATGACGCAGGAGGTTATGATGTCTTAATTATCACGTGTTGATTTGAACAAATGGCTAGTGATCAAATGCATATGTAACAATGATGGATGTGCCCACTATATCAAGTGTTGATTTGAAGTAACAACGCTATGGTCGTAGCCATCGTTCAACAATCGAATACATCAACATAGAAACAAATGCATAGTAAAGCAGTTTTAGGTTTACAAGTTAGACAAACATATAGGAAACCTAAAATAAATTAAATATAAATGGGCTTCTATGGGTAAAGCATTACAAAATATCCAAAACCGAAAGTCAAATTGAAAGAGTACAAATTTCCATCTCCTGTTAAATCACACAAACATCCCACATTTTTTACCTTAAACCGCCTTACTAGTTCGTGATGAGTAAAACATGTGTAATTGTATATAATACACCATTAATTCACCATTTAATCTATATAGGAAGGACAGTCTTGACATCATATTAAAACCTGTGTAACTGAAATTTATACAACTTGTCAGTTGTATAAAACCAGACCCAGATTTCAAGTCAGATTACATCATAATACATCATGTATTATATTGTTCAGATACAAAACAAGATCAACAGCATATAATCCAGAATAGTGATCAAAATATCCAAAACATACTACTTCTAAAGTATTGTACTAGTTAATCAAACATACATGATTATTAAACATAACAAACAAAGTACATAACCCAAAATAAACATAGTTTGATCTGCAACAATAGAACACAAATCTAAATGAAAGGAGTTGATTGCAACCCACTCTATTACCTGAAGACGACCCACTGTTAGAACTTTAAGTTTCAACAATTTGACAGAAAACGAGCAGCAGTTTTTTTTGTGAATCCACGGGCAGATTGACCAGCAGCATGACCAGATGAAGGACCGGGTCCACGAGCAGAGGAAGGACCGGGAGCAAAAGAACGACCTAGTTTTTGTAGACAAAAACGTAACGCCTTATTCGTCCAATCTAAATCATTTTCCAAACCACTGAATTGGGGATCTTGGATAGCTTGACTGTTGACATTAGGTATTTCTTTCCCTGCATCACTTTTTTTAGCACCAGAACAGTTTTTGTTTTCAATTATCTCTAGATTTACTAAATGTGCTTCATCAAAATATGTCGTAGTTGCCAACTCTGTCAAAGAAAGTAAATCACTCTCAGTAGTATCCCCTAAACCTAGAGCTAACTGGGTCATCTTTTACTACCCTTACGTCGTCTTTTGATATTCGAAATAGTTAACAACTATAAAATGGGAAAAAGTAAGACGATACCTGAAAGCATATGCACGAACCAACTCACGACTTATATCGAGCAAGAAATCAACAGATTAAGCAACTATCAACTATTAAAAAAAAATAACTAATAAACAATCGCTAAACAAATAAAATATAGCTGATAACACAAACTTGCCACCTTCTCACAACATTTAACTAATAGAAGGAGCAAACTCTCAACTGCAAAGCAAAAAAGAAATATACAATATGGACAGCTTCCAAATCAGCTAATAGAATGAGCTTTTCATTTTAGATTGCTTATCAAACTAACCTAAATTTATTCGACAACTTTCATATCAACTTTTAACATGTTTATAACTTCAAATCGTCAAATTTACTAAAGCGGGTCAAAATGGACACATTTGTACACAAATGGGTTAAAACTTTCCCTTTTACTTAAATAAAATCAAAACTCATTTCAAGATACCAAAACTTGTAAATCCGCATAATAAAACATAATGGACGTATCCAACATGATCATTGCCTAACGTGACTAAAAAATGGCCAATCGGATCAAAGGGTCAAAATGGACAATCAAAACACATTGACAATGTAACACCTAAACAAACATCATTTCCTAATTTTTTTTTACAGATTATAGGAACAAAAGCAAACCACTAAGCGACGTCTATCTGCAAAGCAAAAGAAGCCAAAAACCGAGATCAATAAGAAAATCCATCCAAGTGAACATACTTACTAAAATAAGAATATAAAACAATAAAAGTATGAAATGATTGTTTTGTAGTGTGCATATATCAAAAAATATTGGTTAGTATAATCATTCGACTTATATGAATACGAAAAATTGCTAGTAAAGAGCATGATAACTCGCCATATGGTGCCATGTGATTCATTCTCGGATTAATGAAATTTAAAATGAAAAGCTCAAATTCAAAAAAAAAAAAAAAAATTTGATTTTTACATCTTCAAAGTAACCTAACAACAAATAGGAGTAACCTAAAAATTGATTTTTACTTAGCTGAAGCATAATTGGCAAGCATTCTGTAAACAGTGATACACAACAAATTAAACCTAACTATAATGCAATTTTGTTTCAAATCCATATTAAATCGGAGTAACAGGTTGATAGTAATACAAAAAACTACGGATGCGTGAAATGAACAAAACAGAGCGAGAGTTATTATTTACGGTAATAAATCGAGAGGCAAACCTTTACATACCTGCGATTACTAACAATCTTTCAGGGTTTGAAACATCGAACTTCGATTGTGAGTTAAGGTTATGAATTTCGGGTTGGATAAAGAATCGGCAGAAATTATCAACGATGGTTCATTGAATCAATTGAAAGAAACAGGGGAAACAGTCCAGCGCCATTTTTGAGGGATTATAAGACTTTCATCGACTTAGGGAGGGAACCCAAAAATAATCGAGCGCCATTTTTTATTTGTTCTATTTTTGTTTGCTATACCTAAATTATTACTGAAAATCAATACGAGTAATAAACTAGTGAAATGACTCGTGGAATTACGGGTTTATTTTAAACGAAAAAGTTTAATGATATGTTTTAGGTATTAAGTGAATGTAAATACTAAAGTCATTTAGTTTAATGAACCATGGAACCAAGAATTCCGACTAATAAATTTTTCGTTATTTTTACAAATATTTTGATAGTACTTAATTTGGTCACAATTATTCTTCCACCACCATCTTTCAATTTTCATCACAATAACTATTTTCCTTGTTATAAAAGCCTACATTACAACCTTTTATTGAGACGTATATTTCGTATACATATGTAACGTGATTAATTCCGTAAAGAGGACTCATATTTGAATAATTATAATTATAATTATAATAATTACAATTATAATTATAATTATAATTATAATTATAATTATAATTATAATTATAAAGTTTTCTTTAAAAATGACTATTTATATTTTTAATAATAATAATTAGTAATAATAAATGTCTCTTGAAATTTTTTCAAAAATTAATATATAATTATTATATAAAGGTTGTACAATATGCTTCAAAGCTTGTACATGTGTCCATTGGTGTTTTGTAAAAGATTGTACAATTTGTTTTAAAGTTTGTACATATAGTCAAGGTTGCAAAATTCGCTATTCGGGGATTAATCGGCCGGGATTTTGGAAGGATTAATCGGCAATTCGGGGATTAATCGGAGATTAATCGGATTGTACTGTATACATTTAAATATTAAATTTTAAAGATTATATGTGTAACTATAGAAAAAACCATAAATATAAAGATAACTTTTAACATAATTGTCTAAAATTGTTCATTTTTCTTCAAAACTATATAATTCTCGTTTAAATTCATGTTAAAATGTTAACCATTTTTTACTTTGACTGACTTTGATTACTAAATTCGATTTTGATTCATCAATTGACTTTGACCGTTTAATTACACGGATTTTTGAAAATCGAAACGGATTGCTCCTAAAAATGATTAATCGGAGATTAATCGGCGAGTAATCGGGTTTTTTACAACACTGCATATAGTAATGAGGTGTTTTATTATAAGGTTGTACATAATGCTTCAAATATTGTACATATGGTTATGAAGGTGTTTTATTATATGGTTGTACATAATGCTTCAAATATTGTACATATGGTTATGAGGGTGATTTATCATAAGGTTGTACATAATGCTTCAAATATCGTACATATGACCATGGGGTGTTTTATTATAAAGTTGTACATAATTCTTCATATATTATACAAGTAACATGTTAGTAATATTTTTATTAAAGACAATTAATTATTTTCGTGACATCATCATAGGGGACTTAAATTTTTTCTATTTATTTTTGAATTTCTTTAAGCTTGAATAATCTTTATTTATGACAAAATCATTTTAAAAATTTATATGATACTATAGATAAAAATAAATTTAATTAAACATTAAACCCATCTTTAATCATGACGCCCAAGGCGTGTTGATGGGTAGGAGTTTGGTGTTTGACGAGCCTGTTGGTAAATTGGAAAATAATGGGATGACGTGTTGAATGACGTGTTGGGTGATGTGTTAAAATATGATTGAAAGTTGAGTGAAATATAATGGATAATAAATAAACTAAAACAGGAATTGAACCAATAAAAAGAGGAAATATGTTGCACGCCAATTTTGTTCATGTGCTAATAGCTAACATCAAGTGCCACCAACACGCCAGACTAGATGCATGTTGGAGCCTGGAGGTGTGTTGGGTCCAAATTAAGGTGAGCACGCACACATTAAAGATGATTTACATTCAAATCTACTATTTACTTTTTAGTTTTCTTAGTATATATATATATTTTTTCACATAATCAAGATTTGCTCGATAACATAAGCTCGATTACCTAGTCTGGCTCAAAATATTTAAATGTCAAAGAAAAATATATACATACCTCATCCGTTTACCACACACAGGCACGTATTGATTTTATATTTTTTATTACTAGTCGGAGATCCTTACAGAAGCAATATCTCTTCCCTCGAGTAGAGAGAGATGACTTTCTTTTTCCATGGGTGGAAAATTATTTTCTACACGTGGGTGGAGAAACAATTGTTCTTCTATTCTATGTTAGATAAAGAATTATCTACATCTCACATTTCAGACACCTCTCACATACGGAGTTGAGTATTATTGTTGTAGTTGTTGAAATATTTAAGATCAATTAGTCTAACTCTTGAACTTGTGGGTATAGCCCAACGGTTGCCCATGTCCTTTGAGTCATGGGATAAAGAGAGGTCATGTGTTCGATTATTAGGGATGACATGATATTCTTTAAAACAATTGAATACCAATAATGATGGTATCTATTGACCCTATAGGGAGGTTTTACTAGATTCGTTCACGGACCTCTACCCTGGAACACTGCCCGAATGGATGTGTTCCCGGGTACTGTTGATCGAGTTCGGGTTTCCGCACGAACGTTTGTGTTACGTGTAAATGATGAGGGTCGTTGAAATAAATAATTTATTGATGTCAAAAAATCGGCTTTAAAAAAATTAGTCTAACTCTTATCTCGTTCATAATTTTATTTTAATAGTAGTTAAGTACTTAGTTAAAAAGTTAAATGATAAAATAAGTACTCAGTACAAGTGTATAACATATGTAAATATAACATATGTAAAGTGTTACCTAAATTTTTTTAGAATATGCAGACATATGGCCTACATTTTTCTCTCAAAATTTTTGAACTCCCTCTTCATTTTCCCAAAATTTTTGAATTCCATTTTCTCGTTCTAAATTCTATCATATTTTCGTAACACCTCTCTCGCGCAACCATCTTCTTTCACATCTAGGTTTTCAAAATTTATTGTGGCTGTCATTTACCTTCGTGTATTGATTCAGGGTTTTGCCCTTCGTTCAATTACTTGGCGATGAGCAATGGTTCAATTACTTAGGGTTTCAGTCGATAAATCGCAAACATAGGTTATTGCTATTGCAACCGCTTTTGTTACCGTCGGAAGTTAGGGTTTCATGCGATTCATCACATACTATCGGCATCGCTATTGGTAAATACTAAATTCCTTTGTTTTTTCTTAATATAGGATATGTGTGTTTACTTATACTGTAATAGGTAATTGTCGTGATGTGATTCATCACAAAGTGTCATCATGCTTTATCTTTTTTTTTTTTTTATTCTTATCTTAATATTCATGATGAAACAAAAGAAAGAAATAATGTGGATAGAATCATAGAGAATCATAATATGGGCAGTAATATTATGTATGCATTTTGTATAATCATGTCTCATATATTGCAAGCACTACAACTTGATTTATGCTGATTGCTTGCATTAATAGGATTTAGTTTAAGCTATAATAAAAGATTTTTGGTTATTGTATATGATTCGAAATTGGTGATTACGTTACAAAAGATATTCAGCAGGTATATTCTGTTTTATTGTGTTATTGAAAGCATATTTGAATTACCTTTTCGGCAAAGTTATGGGAACGAAAAAATGAATTCGCTGTGCAAACTGAAATGATTTGTGCTTCTATGCTTTAGAGTTTTTTTTTGTCATCAATGGTTTAGTTCATATGCTTTCTGAATGGTAGAACCTTTTTGAGCACCAGTTTATCTTATAATAGCTTTGTTGATATCGTGATTGACGCAAATATATGATTAAAGGATTAGAATTGTAATCAAGCTTCAACTGTGTAAACTCAAAATTAATTTAAAATGAGGTCATGATGAAATCAAGCTTCCTTTACTGTTATGTCTCTTCTTTAGTAGATGGTATGTTAATGTTTCCCAACTAGCTATTTTATGTTTTGTGTTTTCCTATTTTCGGTTCTGTTAGCTAATATTGTCACGTTTTTTAGTCGATTGTTTGTGATTGTTTACCCACTTTATATTATATTGTCTTATTTGCGTCGTTGGTAGCTATAAACAATTGCATATGTTAGTTTATTTGTGTGGTTAGTAGTAGTTATTATTTTTGATTTTTTCTGCAGGGTTGGATGCCAATCTTAAAGACAATAATGTTTTGGAAGGTATAGTGAAAAAGCAAGTTTTGGATGCTCGGTTGTAACCTGGAATATGTGCAGCTCTGGCTGTTACACTTGGTTCATGAGCCCTACTTAAATGCTTGAAAATAATACATTTTTTGTTGTTTCTCCTAATAATTGAATTTCTATTGGTACCGACGGTAGTGATGTCGCTGGTGGTGGTGGTGGTGGTGGTTTCTGACAGTAATCAATTAACGATAATAAGTAAGGTCAGTAAACTCATGATCATGACCTTTACTTATATTGGATTGGTTTTAAGGTTGAATATGTAGGCTTAATTGAAAGTTTCCACTACCACCAATTAAAAAGATTAGTAATATCATTAAAAGTATTGGTTTATGTGTCGTGTTTTTTGTAGAAATTTTAATTAGAGCAGCCATTTTAAAGGCATACATTTTAAAGGAATTTGGGAACATAGCAGCAGTTGATCAGTATATTTGTTTATTATATGCTAATAATATTTGCTTTTAAGTTTTTAATGATATATGATTTATGTTTTTTCTATCTGAGAAATATCACTTTTGGATTTCTAACTTAACAATGATGTGCACATAAATAGGCGTGGATAAAGTTGCAGATTAAGATGGTTGAATTATCTAAGACCCAATATTATGCATGGAGGATTTTCTGAAGAAGAAGATAACATCATTTGCAGCCTGTATATTAGCATTGGCAGTAGGTATATGACTATCTGTTCGCCTGGTCATCCGAACTATTTGTTCGCCTTCAACCTGAACAACGGTCGGGCTATTTCATTTTAGCACTGTAAGTTTAAATCTTAACAGTTCTCTTGGGTTTGTGTTGTTGATAATCTACCAATTTTTGAGCCTGTATTCTGTTCGGATTGAAATTACCACTGTGACTTTCATTTTTACAAAACTCTTGTAATGCAGACTATTTAATATCGTTTATGCAGTCATGTTAATGCAACAACTTCTGTTTTGTTGAATTCTGATGTAAATGTTATATGCAGTCATTCTGTTTGCAGCCTGTTCATGCAGTCATTCTGTTTGCACTGTTTATGTTTCAAGCGATGTTTACATGCCATTCTGTTTGTCATATAACAGCCATGTTTACATGCTATATGCAGTCCTTTTATACATGTTATATGCAGCCATCTGTCCGTGATAAAACAAATGAAAGGATTGACCTCATGCTTCAAAATTAGGCTAAATCTATTTAGTGTAATTATAGTGGACATAGATGGACTTAGGAAACTCATACTAACCCTAGGTGCCATTTTATATTTTCATTATTGCTACATATCAGACTGTTTTAAAAACCTGCTTTGAGCAAACCCTACGTGCAATTTTAGGTGTCCATTTTTGTTACACAATCTCTGGTATAGTATACTGAATGCCAATTATTTTGCTGTGATATTAGGTTATAAGTTTACGTGTAGTTAATCTTATTTTGTTATTCGAATATGAACCTTGAATCTTGTACTATTATTTAGTGGTTGAGATGTATTTATAACGTTTTACACGAATTATTTGGTAACCGTGGATGACATCCAACAATCAGATCAAGCGGAATTGTCAGGAACAGAAGTAAGCGAAGCTGAAAAGCCACAAGCAGCAGACAAAAGACCGTCAGTGAAAAGAACCCTCTTCACACAACAAGGTAAAAAGGTCAACATTCTTCATCTTTTCATTGTTCTCTAATGGATTTTTCATACAGATAAATATATTGTATTCTTGATAATGCTACATAGGTGACCAAAGAAAAAAGACTAGCAATCAAACCAACCGAATGCAACCCCATCTTTTGTAAAAACTGGACAGTGGCATCTTTTGCAACTATCATCATCTTTTGTACAAGTTTTGGTAAACATAAATGCTGAAAAACACTTGAAAAATAGGAACATCTTCTTTTGTAACCACAAGCAGCATCTTTTGTACCAATTGCACAGCATAACCTTTTGTAAATCGTCTTTCGTAACTATTAGCAACATTATATGTTTTTAGCATCATCTTTTATATAACTATTTGTAGATATAAACACTGAAAAACAAATGACACTTGAAAAACAAATTACACTTGAAAAGTAGCAGCGAAGCGCTACTGGACCCAACTCTAGTTTTTATTTATAACATGCACTTTTATGCTTATAAATATATGAATATTTTAATTTGCAGGTGGTACCCTCGGATTAATCAAGATACGTGTTGATTGAAGACGTTCTTCGTTGCTTTTCATTGT
This sequence comes from Rutidosis leptorrhynchoides, assembly GCF_046630445.1. Taxonomy (NCBI): domain Eukaryota; kingdom Viridiplantae; phylum Streptophyta; class Magnoliopsida; order Asterales; family Asteraceae; genus Rutidosis; species Rutidosis leptorrhynchoides. The sequence goes on from NC_092338.1 coordinate 191,868,986, forward strand.
TTTTATTTTCTTTGTCTAATGTTATTTTAGTATTGATATGTTGGATTATCTATCAATTTTTAATGTTTTGTATTTTTCAATTTATGAGTACAATTTATTAAAATATGATTATTTTTATTTTATATATTTTTTAATAGAAATTATTCATTGGATGTCTAAAATCTGAATTAAATAAAAACCAGGCCTGCAAATATGGATCCAAAAATCTGATCCGGGCTCAAATAATCAAATCGATCCAAATTAAATAAAAAGTAGGCTCGAATATATGGATCTAATAATCCGATCCGAGCCCAAATAGTCAAACCGATCCGAATACCTGAACCGGACCTGAAAATCCGAACCGGACCTGAAAATCCCAACCGGATCCGAATATAGAAACCTATTCGGAATTACTATGACACTATATGACTCATTTTGTGGTTTTAAGGTTTAAGAAATTCATATTAGGACTTTTTTTTAGTGATCCTAACCTTAAAAATTATTATGTTAGGACCCTATTATGTGGTACTAAAGTAACATTTGTGCATATTGTGACCTTTTTTATGGTACTAAATAAGAATATCGATACATTAGGACCTTTTTTATTGGTACTAATGTAGTTTTTTTTTAATAGGACTTATTTGTGTACTAACATAATAATAGGACCATTTTTGTTAGTCCTTAAAAATTACAAAATTTAAATAGGACCTCTTTGCTAGTACTAATGTAAATTTTTTCTACTTTTGGGACCCTCTTGTATGTCTCAATCTAAATAAAAGTCACTCGATATGTACTTGTAAGGACTTTTCTGCGTGGTCGTTAAATATATTATAGGACCCGATAATTGGTTTCATAATCTTATCACCTTTTAGGACACTTTTTTGCGTGAATATTTAATACGACCGCCTTAGTTGGTACACATCTCCTGTTGGTCCTTTCAGGCCAAAAGGTCCTATAAAGTGACATCATAGGACCAATTTGGGTGTCCTATATGTACACTTTTGTTGTAGTGTTAGTAACCTACAACTATTTGTCCACAGTTAGATGTACAGAAATAAAGCAATATATAATATCTCAGATCAATCCACGACCCAGTGTCTATAAGTCTCAGACTCGATCATAACTCAAAGTATATATAATATTTTGGAATCAACCTCAACCCTGTATAGCTAACTCCAACATTACTGCATATAGAGTGTCTATGGTTGTTCCGAAATATATATATAGATGGGTCGATATGATATGTCAAAACATTGTATTCGTTTCTATGGTATCCCAAGATTACATAATATATGTTAGAATACATGTATAATACAATATAAGTTAGTTAAGTTATGATTTGTATAAATTTGTTACAATTTTCACGTAGCTACAACAAGCAAAATTATCCAATCTTGTTTTACCCATAACTTTTTCGTTTTAAATCCGTTTTGAGTGATTCAAGTTGCTATGGTTTTATATTGAACTTAAGTTTACGAATCTAAACAGAAAAAATATAAGTTTATAGTCGGAAATACAGGTTACAAGTCGTTTTTGTAAAGGTAGTCATTTCAGTCGAAAGAACGACGTCTAGATGACCATTTTGGAAAACATACTTCTACTTTGAGTTTAACCATGATTTTTGGATATAGTTTCATGTTCATAAGAAAAATCATTTTCCCAGAAGAATAGCTTTTAAATCAAAGTTTATCATAGTTTTTAATTATCAAAACCAAAACAGCCCCCGGTTTTACTACGACGGCGTATATCCGGTTTTACGGTGTTTTTCGTGTTTTCAAGTTTTAAATCATTAAGTTAGCATATCATATACATATAGAACATGTGTCTAGTTGATTTTAAAAGTTAAGTTAGAAGGATTAACTTTGTTTGCGAACACGTTTAGAATATACTAAACTATGTTCTAGTGATTACAAGTTTAAATCTTCGAATAAGATAGTTATATATATATATATATATATATATATATATATATATATATATATATATATATATATATATATGAATCGAATGATGTTATGAACATCATTACTACCTCAAGTTTAGTAGGTAAACCAACTAGAAGTGACAATAAATGATCTAGCTTCAAAGGTGTTGGGATTTAACAAGGTCATAATATTACTTAAAACATTTGAAGATCAGATTAAAGCGGAAGCATGTAAGTATTACCATTTTAGAACATGTTATACTTTAACCTTTTAAAGTTAAATCCCAATTCGGATCAAGTAATGAAATATACTTACAAACTACAAGCAAGAAAAGAGTTTATACCTACTCCAAGCTTGTTGGTAAATGATGAGGATGATGATGATGAATGGAGCTCCAAAAGAATGAAATCTCAAGTAGTTATACCCCAAGCTAACCACCAACACCTTGTACTTTGGTTAGGATTTAATGGACACTTAAAATAAGCTTGTAAAAGAAAAAGAAAAAAAAAGACCTCCTTTGTGCTCCTAAAGCTCACGGCCAAAACATCAGCAAGAGAGGAGTTTTATGCAGTTTTTTTTGCTTGTTATTTTGATGTATACTTGCATGTGTGTGTTCCAAAGAGTCAAGGAACATCTATATGGATTAAAGGGAAAGCATGGCCAACTAGATGGAATCTCTAGCATGTGTGCTCACAACTCCAAGGCCACTTCCAATATTAGTTTATAAAATTAATTTTATAAATGTTAGATTTTATAAAATTTGTTTTATAAAACTTCTATATTAATTTTTATGTACATTTCATTATATAAAACCAATTTATATAAAATGTAACATAAATTAATTAATTGTTTAACCTATAAATAATTAAATCCATATTATATAAATTATTCCATAATTTATATATACACATCAAGTAATATTTCAGAAAACTATTTTTCTTAAAGTTCAAGTGTCGCGTATTTAATCAACGATCTAATCGCTAAGATCAAATACTAATAAGGTGTCGGTAAGCTTGTTATTGGGTATGACCTGACTTGGATCAAAACATATTAGCCACGTTAATTTAATATGTCTCTCGGGCATACGAAATACATTCAATCTCCCACTTGCACGAGAAACATAAGAAATTAATGCAAGTGATGGATACCACCTAACGACCGTCCATCACCCCCAATATGTTATGACTTTGTGCCATTCAATAACATCATCCCTTTCGAGTTTTCATCTCGAATATGAATAGGTGAATCTTTCATTATGTCCTTTCGTCCTAGATGTCATGTTAAATCCAAGAGACACGGAGTGATCACTCTCTTCTAGATTTAACTTTATTAGGCCTTAGACATCCGACTCTCAATGAATAAGAGGGACAAATTCCATCTTGACTACATACGTCCTAGATATATACTTTGCATCACACCTGAGCTCTTCCTTATGAACTACCATATTTCAGAATAGCGAAGGAAAGAATCAAGGCATAGTACTTAGTGAATATCCGAACCCATGTGTATCTCAGGTCATAGGATACAATGATATTCGCCTTTACTCAAGATTACATGTGATCAACCACAAAGGCTCCATTTAGTAAATCTTGATAGCGGGTCTTCCAATATTTGTATCCCACAAATATCTATGAACTTTGGTTGCAACCTTGCCCCACATTCAACCTGTGAATGTATACCAATCCAAGTTCATAATAGTCTAAACCTCACACTTGTTCCCACAAATGTGATCGACTACGGAATTTAGAATAATTACTTATTCATGGATAAAATATGCAAAATAGGAACATGACTCATGATTAATAAATTAACACCATAATTATATTAATGAGTTTGAACCACTTCGTTCCGTTACAATACATAAAACAGATCACAACCAATCACTAGAATATCGAAGCCCTAATGCACTAACATGCCCTTGATGTTTTGCACATATAAGAGCTTCGTGAGTGGATCCGCTATATTAAGATCTGTATGAACTTTGCGAATACATATCTTTCCCTTTTCAACTTCATCCCTTATGTAGTTGAATCTTCTCTCAATGTGACGGGTCTTTTGGTGAGCACGAGGTTCTTTGATTTGAGCAATCGCACCCTCGTTGTCACAAAAGATCTCAAGATGGCCCTGAATGGAAGGGACTACTCCTAAGTCGTCGATGAATTTCTTCATCCATGCAGCTTCCTGAGCTGCCAATGAGGCGGCAATATACTCCGACTCTGTACTGGATAAAGCAAAAACATCCTGTTTTGAACTCTTCCAAGAGACCGCACCTCCATTTAATGTGAAGACATAACCAGATTGTGATCGAGAATCATCTCGATCAGTTTGGAAACTCGCGTGCACGTAACCTTTTACAGCGAGTTCCTACTCACCAGACCCGTATATAAGAAACATATCCTTAGTCCTCCTAAGGTATTTCAATATACTTTTAACCGCAATCCAATGATTGTTTCCTGGGTTATTCTGGTATCTACTTGTCAAGCTAAGAGCGCATGACACATCCGGTCTAGTACATATCATTGCATACATGATTGACCCAATAGCGGATGCGTACGGGACTTTCTTCATTCTCTCTTGTTCATCTTTCGTGGTAGGGTACTAAGATGAACTGAGAAGCGTTCCTCTTTGAATAGGTACCAAACCTTTCTTAGAGTTCTCCATCTTGAACCTCTTCAAGACCTTTTCAATGTATGCACTTTGATTCAAACCTATCAATTTCTTGGATCTATCTCTGTAGATCCCAATCCCCAAAACGTATTGTGTTTCTCCAAGATTCTTAATGGAGAAGCATTTACTTAACCAAGTTTTAACACCTTGCATTGCCAGAATATCATTTCCAAATAACAATATATCATCCACATATAGTACAAGGAACATGATTGTGCTCCCACTAGCTTTCTTGTATACACAAGCTTCATCACAATTTTTAATGAAGCCAAATTTCTTGGCCTCCTCATTAAAATGATGATTCCACATTCTAGATGCTTGTTCCAATCCGTAGATTGACTTCTTTAACTTGCATACCTTTTTAGGATATTTCGGATCAACAAAACCTTCAGGCTGAACCATATAGACATCTTCCTCAAGATGTCCATTTAGGAAAGCGGTCTTGACATCCATTTGCCATATTTCATAATCATAATGAGCAGCAATGGCAAGTAATATCCTAATAGACTTTAGCATTGCCATAGGCGAAAAAGTTTCATCATAGTCAACCCCTTGAGTTTGAGTGAAACCTTTTGCTACAAGTCTAGCTTTATATGTATCCAAGTTTCCATGTATGTCGGTTTTCATTTTGAAAAGCTATTTACAATCAACTAGCCTTGAGCCAGTAGGTTGTGTAACAAGTTCCCAAACTTGGTTGTCATACATGGATTGCATCTCAGCGTTCATGGCTTCCTGCCATTTATTCTTATCAATCCTTGATAAAGCATCTTGGTAGTTTGTTGGTTCATCTAAATCAACCACATAGCAACCATCCATGAGAAACCCATATCTCTCAGGAGGATTACTAATCCTACCAGATCTGCGAACATCTTGTATATTTTGATCATCCATTTGATTATTCTCAACATTTTCATGTTGAGTGCTAGTGTCAACCAATTGTGTATCATCTACTTGACCTTGAACCTCTTCAAGATCTATCTTCCTTTCACTATTTCCTTCCATTAGGAACTTAGTTTCAAGGAATTCAGCCTTCCGAGCAACAAATACATTCTGCTCGGAAGGATCATAGAAATAGTATCCCATATCATCCTTGGGATATCCTATGAAGATACACTTCGTGAATTGAGCATTCAACTTATTAGGGACGTAACGCTTAGGATAAGCTTCACATCCCCATACCTTTAAGTATGATAGAGATGGAGGTTTTCCAAACCACATCTCATGAGGAGTTCGTTCCACTTTCTTGGTTGGGGCTATATTTAGAATACGAGCCACGAAGCATAGACAATATCCCCAAAATGATAGAAGTAACGAGCTTCTTGCCATCATAGATCGAACCATATCCATTAGGGTTCGGTTCCTCCTTTCGGAAACTCCATTAAGTTGGGGCGTTCCAGGAGGAGTAAGTTGCGAGATAATCTCATAACTTCTAAGATGATCTTGGAAAGCATTGCTTAGGTATTCACCTCCTCTATCGGTACGAAGTACCTTGATTGTCTTATTGAGTTGATTTTTACTTCGTTTTGATATTCCTTGAATGCTTCAAAAGTTTCATCCTTATGTCTTAATAAGTAGACATATCCGAAATGACTAAAGTCATCAATGAAAGTAATGAAGTATCTTTCACCATTCCTAGTTATGGGCTTAAAGGGTCCACATATATTCGAGTGTATTAATCCCAATAAGTCTTTAGCCCTTTCATAGGTCTCTTTGAAAGGCGCTTTTGTCATTTTGCCTTGTAAACAAGATTCACATACATCAAATGAGTCTAGTTCATTTGATTTCAAAAAGCCATTCTTTTGAAGTGTATGCATTCGGTTCTTGTTTATGTGACCAAGACGACAATGCCATAAGTAGGAATCACTCAAATCCCTTTTGAGTTTCTTGGTGTTTGCATGGTATATTGAGCTATTTTATGATGTGTCATCATGAACCAATTCATAAATACCATTCAAAGGCGAAGCCTTAAATTAGAACACATTATCTAAAGAAACATGGATATCATCATCAATGAAATTGAAATCAAAACCACATTGTCTTAAACGGGAAATAGAAATAATGTTTCTAGTCAAATCAAGAGCATACAAAACATTTTTCAAAACAAGCTCCAATCCAGTTTGTAGCTTTAAAACAAAGTCTCTTTGAGCTTCTACGTGCATCTTTGTACCATTTCCCATGAAGAGACTTATTGTTCCCGCTCCTTGTTTACTTCTTTTGAACCCCTGCAAAGAATTGCAAATATGAGTTCCACATCCTGTGTTTAATACCTATGTATTAGAAGAAGTAATACTAAGCTCAACGTATACCATATATACATTACCGGAGGTTTGCCCTGCATCCCTCTTTTCTTTCAACTCCTTTAGGTAGATCGGGCAGTTGCGTTTCCAGTGACCCATCTCACCGCAACCAAAGCACGGATCTTCCTTGAGGTTTGCTTTACCAGCAATCTTTTTCTTCTTGTTATTGTTGGTTTGGGTAACCATCTTCCCCTTTCCCTTGCCCTTGCCTTGGTAGGAGGGTCCTTTCCTCTTAGCCCCTTTTGGCTTAGAAGTGTTATTGTTTTTGGACCCGCCTTCATTGATCATAAGCACAGGTGAAGCCCTTTTACCCATGCTTGCTTCGGCCTTCTTAAGCATGGCATGTAATTCGGCAATGCTCTTATCCCAACCATTCATGTTGTAATTCATTACAAATGTGTCAAACCTTTTTGACAAAGAATTAAGGATAAGGTCCGTGGCTAATTTATTATACACGTTGCAATTTAGATGGTTCGCTCGATCAATTAGGCTTTTCATCTTAAGGACATAAGATGAAACGGATTGGGAGTCGTCTATCCGACATGTATGAAGCGTTCGAACTGTTTTGAAGCCCTCGACACGAGCTTGTTGAAGGAACATCTCCTTCAATTGTGTGATCATGTGATATGCACTATGATGCTCGAAGTCCTTTTGGAGTTCGGATATCATAGTCCCAAGCATAAGGCAAGCAACTTGCACCGAATTGGTGCAATACTTATCCCAGTAAGCCATGCCTTCCGTATCATCCTCGTCGGGTTGATCGGGAATGGGGTCTTCTATAACGACCCGACTTTTTCGACTTGTTTTCGTGCCTTGTATTTTTGCGAAACTGCGATTTTGTGCGTACTGTGCTACTTTATACTCTGAAAACTAGTTATACGTGGTTTACTTCCAATTATATGTTAAAACGTGCCTTAGAGTACGTAGGATACTTAACTTGTTCACCGGATGCTTTATAACCGTTAGTGTTACTTAACGTTTCGAATAAATCGCAGACTGCGCACACGTTTAACTTTTGTCGTAATCGGAATATTATGACTGCGAAATATTAATTATTATTTTATAATAATAATTACCTGGGTTTTTGGATGCTTAATTACGCGAAGGAATTTAATTAAGCTTAATAGCTAGTCTTGTTGGACTTTCTACCTTATTGGACCTTAGCCCACCCTACACTAGCTAGTGGCCTAATTAATTAGCCCAAGTATTATTTACTAGTGACTCATAATAAACAAAATAAATGCCCATTTAATTAGATGAGTCATACTAGCATTTGGATAAGGATTATCCATAATGTTACATGGGATCCTAGCATAAGTACATACTTTAGACAACCACTAACCAAAAAGCAAAATGGTGTCTCCCCCCTCCCCCTTTGAAAATCACGGCCACCATGGCCTCCACCTCATCAATCCATGTCAAATTTTGCCTATAAATACTAGCCATATTCCTCTCATTTTACACATGCTCTCATTTGAATTTCACACACACTTACTCTCTTACTTCCTTTCTAGCATTTCTCACTTGTAAGTTTTTGATCTTTTTCTTCTTCTTTCCCTTTCTAATTCGTGTATCATCATCATTCTTAAAGATCAAGTTCCTTTAACTTTGATCTTGATTATATCTTGTCGATTCAAGCATGAATCCTTCAAGAACATGGAAGATTCAAGCTTTCTAGCTTTGAATCTTCACCAACTTTGTAGATCTATATTTTTCTTACTTTAATCTTGTTATTTTGTTATAAAGATTCAAACTTGTGTTTGTAATCTTCATGTATCTTAAAGATCCAAGCTTTATGCTTCAAGATCTTCAAGAACAACAAAGGTTCAAGCTTTCTAGCTTTGCAACCTTGTAACTTGTGTGAAAAGGATCCAAGCTCTCTAGCTTAGGGTTCCATCACCTCATTTGACTTAGATTTTGTTTATACTTGGTTGATTGATGTAAAGTTTGTAGCTTTAGTTGTAAATGTGACTTGAAATGGTGTTAAGACTAAGGATATGATGTAACCTTGGTTCATCATCCATCTAAGACTCATAAATGAGTTGTGTTCTTACTTGGTCTTAACATATTGAGTATTGATGGTAGAATCTTGGTCAAAAGTGATGCTAAACCATCAACGAGTTGTACACTTGAAGCTACAAGCATCAAGGATGAGAACCGTGATGAGCATCAAGTACCAAGAACCCCACCGGAGCACCTAACCTACTATTTTTCGTATCTGATCAGACCACCCGGTCTACTGGAAATTTTATTTTCAGTTAGTTCGGTTCGAGTAGATAATTTTCTGTTTAGGCCTCGTCTTAATCCGAGTTACGGTTTAGGATTTATGGCCCTCCGAGAACCACTACACCCTATTAACGTTGTGCTGAAATTTCTGACCTACTCGCACTTAAACTGTTGCCACGGTCAAACGAAGACGAGTTAGGTTCTGAAAATTTTTCAGCGGTTAGGGGACTCACATACGGAGCCTAGCCACTGACTATGCATCTTTTTGATTTACTTAAAGGTCGTAGCAGCTGACCGAAGTCAGCCTATTGTTTCGATCTCTATTCTTGTCGAACTTACTTAGCTTTTATGATGATGAATGATGATGATGATGATGACACTTAAACTTATTTTATGCATTATTAGAATTTATAAAGACAACCTACTGACCTAGTAACCCTTGATTTAGGTTGACTACCATTCGGACCGACTTACTACTTGCGTACTTTCATTACCGACTTTACCGCTTTTATCACTGTGAGTTATAGCATCCCTTTTTACTTTAATTATTTTGGGACTGAGAATACATGCGCTTTTTACGTTTAACATACTAGGCACGAGTACTTAAACTTTATATGTGTGTGGGTTATACAACGGTGTAAACATTCCCCTTAGCACGGTAACGTTTAGTCATTTGTTTTTGAACCGGTGAACGCGAATCTTAGATATGGATCCATAGGGTTTGACATCCCCACTCAGGCTAGTCGTGCTAGCATTTAACGGGTGTTTAATACTTCGTGAACATACGCACTCGCCAAGTGTACATTTAGGGGGTTATAAACGTTAAGTCTAGTTACCGGGTGCCCACGGTCATACATATACTTTTCATACTGTTTTGTTACACTGAAATCTCATGGCCTACCTTACGTTACTGTTACAACTTAAACTATAGCTCACTAACATTCGTGTTGACTTTTAAGCGTGTATTTCTCAGGTGCCTAGAGGTTTCTTGCTTCCGCTATTAGATTTGCTATCATGCTGTTATTGAATTGCTATTAAGGACCTGCTGTGTTAGATATCCACTGCATAACTTAGAGATGTCACAATCATGAAACTTTTATTTTGCATTCGCAACTTATGTTATTTGAATAATGGCTTTGTAATGACCTCTGTGTCACGTTATCTTTTGTAAACACTATGTTTTTATGAATGCAAACTGGTTTTCAAACAGCATGTAGTATTCAACCGTGTAAAGGTCCTGTTGTTGACGAATCGTACACGATGGTTTTGTACGGGGCGTCACATTTGGTATCAGAACATTGGTTGTAGGGAATTAGGTTGCATTAGTGAGTCTAGACCGGACCAAGTAGGATTCACTAATAGGACTAATCTACAACTTGCTAGTTTACTTGTTTCTGCAAAACTTACTACATGCTTTTGTCTACTTTTTCAGCTGTATGATCTTACTGCATGCTATTGCTTATCTTCACTGCCATGCAAACTTGTTGTATGCTTATTTCCGCAATTGCATGATTACTATCTGCTTTCACATGTTATTTCTGTTTAGCATTGTTATTAATACTGCCATGCTAGGTTGCTGTAGTGCCTATTACGTGCTTGCTTTATGACTTACTGACATGGAAAAGTTATTTTTCCTTGTTCAGATGTCGGATATTCCACCTGTCATCATTTTGGGCAGCGATTCAGACTCTTCAGCCACCTCACCTACTGCTGCTACCGACACACAGGTCCCGTTAACCAGTGACCCCGGCGCTTCATCCTCCGGAACCAACAGCCATACGCCTGCCCCAGTGGTACCTCAGACGGAGCCCAGGACCCCCCAGAGATTCCAGCTCTACTTGCCCCAGGACCCTCGGAGCCACAACCCCGCTCCGGTGGTGTTGTGATTCTAGGGGAATACGGGGAAGTCCTGTTCCATAATGAGCATAACCATTGGTGCCGACGCCTTCCTAATGGGCGTGTCATACCGATCCCACCTTTTAGATACCAGATCATGACTACCGGTCGCCGAGCGCCGCCACCTCCTGCTGTTTTCGACAATTCATCATCCGATGACTCATCCACCAACGACTCTAGTGACGATGACTCCGATGAGGAGGACCCTGATGATGCACCTGTACAGCCACCCTCCACCCCGCCGAAGAAGCGGTACCGTTTCGATGGCACCGTTATTCTGGAGATCAACGGAGGTCGAGCGTTCACTAACGCACATGGTCAGCGTCGTAGGGCTACTGCCTGTAAGCGAGTTGTGCCTTACCCTGCCGATCCTTTCGTGCGTAAGCCTTACAACTTTGCAGCCTCTACTTCTGGAGCCGGATCATCTGCACCACCGGCACCACCTGCGCCATCAGCACTGCCTGCTCTGCCAGCCCCTCCCTCTGTCGAGGAACTGACGAGGGAGGTGGAGATCCTCCGTTCTCAGGTGACTGAGCTCGAGGACCAGATGTCCCACGTGATGGACATCCTTTACCCACCGTCACTCTAGGGCATTGTAGTAGATTTCATTATGTAATCTCGTTTGTAGTTCATGTTTTACTTACGTATTGTACGAACCTATGCGAATGTATGCAACTTATTATTAATGAATGGAACTTTGTATTGTTTAATTCTTGCACAGTGTTCTATTTACGTTACTGTATGTTGGTTTTGCGGTATTTGTACCTGGTTGCGTTACTTAATTGACATGCGTTGTGTTGTTCCCCTGTTTACCATATACTATATTATTATATATTAAATGTTGGATTTTGACTTAAGTCAAAATTTCTGTTTAGAAGAGCAATGGTTAACGGAAGAGCAGCGCCCACAGCAGCACAAATTGAGGAAATGATCGCGGAACGAGTACCCGCAGCCATGGCAAATGCTATTCCCCCAGCCCCACCGGTTAACCAGAACATCCAGAACGGTTGCACTTACAAAGAGTTTCAAAGCTGCAAGCCCCACAACTTTAGTGGCACTGAGGGGCCAGTTGGTTTGACTAGGTGGTTTGAGAAATTAGAAGCTGTGTTCCGCGTCAGCAACTGCTCAGAGGTGAAAAAAACCAAGTATGCCTCATGTACGCTGTCAGACGGTGCCCTAACCTGGTGGAACACACTGGCTCAAGCTAAGGGTATTGATGAGGCTTATGCCATTCTGTGGGAAGAATTCAAGGGGGCCATGATTGAAGAGTACTGCCCCAGGACAGAGATACAGAAAATGGAGGCTGAGTTCTGGGAGTTAAAGGTTGTGGGCAACGATCTTGATGGTTACAACCGTAGGTATCTGAAATTAGCACTGATGTATCCCACGATGGTCACCCCGGAATTTAAGAGAATGGAACCCTACTTGTGGGGACTTCCCAAGTCCATTCAAGGAAATGTCACCTCTTCTAATCCACCCAACGTCCCGGCAGCTATGTGCATGGCGCATACTCTTATGAACCAAATTATCAGCAAAGAACCGGAAAAGGCTAAATGCAAATCGGGAGCCAGTGGTGAGAAGCGTAAGTGGGACTACAACAACAAGGGGAGAACCTATGATCAAACCCCCGCTAAGAGGCCTAACGACGGAAGTAACCCCATCCCGAATACCAGCTCGAACCCCAACTATAAGGGTACTCTACCGCAGTGCAAGAGGCACCATACAGGGTACTGTAATGTGGTCTGTGAAAAGTGCAACAGGATCGGGCACGTTGGCAAGAACTGCAAGATTCCCATCCCAACTGTGAGGACAAACCAAAATGGGCCAAGGAAATGCTATGAGTGTGGACAGCAGGGCCACTTTAGGAATGATTGCCCCAATAAAAAGAAGGACGGTGGACCACAGCATGGAAGAGCTTTCAATGTGAACGCAAGGGATGCCCGTGAGAACCCCGACTTGGTTACAGGTATATTCACTATCAACATTCTATTAGCCTCTGTCCTATTTGATACTGGTGCCAATAGAAGCTATGTCTGTAGAAACTTTTGCTCTAAGATAGATTGGTCATTAGTCCCTTTAGAGAAGAATATGCTAGTTGAGGTAGCCAATGGGAAACTTGAGAAAGTTGACCAAATTGGCCGAGGAGCTATTATTAACATAGCTGGCGTGGATTTTGAAATTGACTTGATACCCATCAAATTGGGAAGCTTTGATGTGATTGTCGGCATGGACTGGTTGACTAAAGTAAGGGCCGATATTATCTGTGGAGATAAAGCTCTTCGAATACCATAAGGAGACGGTGAGCCACTAACTATTTACAGAGAAAGATGTAACTTGAAGCTGAATCTCATTAGCTGTATGAAAGCGCAGAAGATCATGAAGAAAGGACGACTTATTGTTTTAGCACACGTAAAGGCTTTAGAATCAGAGGAGAAGAGTGTGAATGACGTGCGAATCGTGAATGAATTCCCTGACGTCTTTCCAGAAGAGTTGCCTGGATTACCGCCACCAAGAGCAGTAGAGTTCCAGATCGATCTAGTGCCGGGAGCTGCACCCGTAGCTCGCGTACCTTATCGACTAGCACCTTCAGAACTGCAAGAATTGCAGAGTCAATTTTAGGAATTGCTCGACCGAGGGTTTATCCAACCGTGCTCGTCGCCTTGGGGCGTGCCCATTTTATTAGTGAAGAAGAAGGACGGATCCTTCCGCATGTATATCGACTACCGCGAACTCAACAAATTGACGATCAAGAACCGATATCCTCTTCCCCGAATTGACGATCTTTTTGATCAGCTGCAAGGATCAAGCGTTTACTCTAAGATCGATTTGCGATCCAGTTATCACCAGTTGAGAGTGAAAGAGAGTAATGTGATGAAGACTGCGTTTAGAACCCGCTATGGTCATTACGAGTTTCTCGTGATGCCGTTCAGATTAACCAACGTACCAGCCGTGTTCATGGACCTCATAAATTGTGTCTGCAAGCCTTATCTGGATAAATTCGTTATCGTCTTCATAGATGATATCCTCATCTACTCCAAGAGCGAAGAAGAACATGAGCAACATCTTCGGTTAGTGCTTGAACTCTTGAGACGAGAGCAGCTTTATGCCAAATTCTCCAAGTGTGAATTTTGGCTGAAGGAAGTCCAATTTCTGGGTCATATTGTGAGTGATCAAGGTATCAAAGTTGACCCCGCCAAGATTGAAGCTATCAGCAAGTGGGAGACACCCACTACTCCGACTCACACCTGCCAATTTTTAGGTCTTGCCGGTTACTACAGAAGGTTTATTGAAGGTTTTTCATTGATTTCACGTCCTTTGACCGCACTGACTCACAAAGGAAAGAAGTTCGTTTGGGAAACCGAACAAGAAGCAGCATTTCAAACTCTGAAGCAGAAGTTAACCACCGCACCTATCTTGTTGCTTCCTGAAGGCAGTGACGACTTCGTTGTGTACTGCGATGCTTCGAAGAATGGTTTTGGTTGTGTATTGATGCAAAGAACGAAGGTCATTGCTTATGCATCTCGTCAGCTGAAGATTTATGAGCGAAACTACACTACTCATGATCTCGAACTTGGACCCGTTGTCTTCGCTTTGAAGTTTTGGAGACACTATCTTTATGGGATAAAGAGTACCATATTCACCGATCACAAAAGCCTCCAACACATCTTTGACCAGAAACACCTGAACATGAGACAACGACGATGGATTGAGATGCTGAACGACTATAATTGTGAACTTCGTTACCATCCTGGTAAGGCCAATGTTGTAGCCGACACTTTGAGTCGAAAGGAGAGAACGGTACCTCTTCGTGTTCGGGCTCTGAACATCACCATCCATTCGAACCTCCATAGCCAGATTCGAGTAGCCCAAGAAGAGGCTCTCAAGGAGGAGAACATATCTCGTGAATACCTGAACATCCTGGTCTCTAAATTCAAGGTTAAAGAGTCTGGACTCCGATGTTATGCCGGAAGAATTTGGGTACCTCGTTATGGAGATTTACGAAGCCTTTTACTTGATGAAGCCCACAAGTCGAGATATTCGATTCATCCAGGAGCCGGCAAAATGTACCATGATCTCAAGGAATAATATTGGTGGCCAAATCTTAAGAAGGATGTTGCAACTTTTGTTGGGAGGTGTTTGACTTGTTCGAAGGTTAAAGCTGAACATCAGAGGCCATCTGGATTACTTCAACAACTGGAAATCCCACAATGGAAATGGGAAGCAATTACGATGGACTTCATCACGAAGCTACCAAAGACGGTGGGTGGATACGATACAATCTGGGTTATCGTTGACCGTCTTACCAAATCTGCTCATTTTCTAGCGATGAAAGAAACAGATACAATGGAGAGACTTGCTCAACTGTACATCAAAGAGGTTGTGTCTCTCTAGGGTGTACCCTTATCAATTATCTCCGATCGCGATCCCCGTTTTGCTTCCAGATTCTGGTGTTCCTTGCAAGAAGCCTTGGGAACTCGTCTCGACATGAGCACCGCGTATCACCCCCAGACCGATGGTCAGAGCGAACGAACGATTCAGACTTTAGAGGACATGTTACGTGCCTATGTTATTGACTTCGGAAAGTCTTGGGAAAGGCATCTGCCGCTAGCGGAATTCTCTTACAACAACAATTATCATTCGAGTATTAAAGTCGCGCCTTTTGAAGCGTTGTATGGTCGCAAGTGCCGTTCTACTATTTGTTGGGCCGAGTTAGGCGAAGTGCAAATCACCGGACCCGAGATAGTCCATGAAACGACGGAGAAGATTTCTCAGATTCAGGCAAGACTTTAAACGGCCCGCGATCGCCAAAAGAGTTACGCTGATCTTAAACGTAAAGACTACAAATTCAACGTGGGTGACCGAGTAATGTTGAAGGTCGCACCTTGGAAAGGTGTAATTCATTTTGAAAAGCGTGGAAAGTTAAACCTGCGATATATTGGTCCTTTTGAAATTTTGGAACGTGTTGGACCCGTTGCTTATCATCTGGATCTTTCGACTCAGTTGAGTGCTGTTCATCCAACCTTCCATGTATCAAATTTGAAGAAGTTCCTTGCTCCACCGGAACTTATCATACCATTGGAAGAACTTACGATTGATGACAAACTCTACTTCGTGGAAGAGCCTGTCGAAATTATGGACCGTGAGGTCAAAACCTTGAAACGCAATAAGATTCCAATTGTTCGAGTTCGATGGAATGCCAAGCGTGGACCTGAGTTTACCTGGGAATGAGAGGATCAAATGATGCAGAAGTATCCTCACCTTTTCTTGACTCCATCACCATCAGCTTAAATTTCGGGATGAAATTTCCAATAACAGGTGGGTAATGTAACGACCCGACTTTTTCGAATTGCTTTCGTGCCTTATATTTTTGCGAAACTGCGATTTTGTGCGTACTGTGCTACTTTATACTCTGGAAACTTGTTATACGTGGTTTACTTCCAATTATATATGAAAACGTGCCTTAGAGTACGTAGGATACTTAACTTGTTCACCGGATGCTTTATAACCGTTAGTGGTACTTAACGTTTCGAATAAACCGCGGACTGCGCACACGTTTAACTTTTGTCATAATCGGAATATTATGACTGCGAAATATTAATTATTGATGTGGTAGCGTGGGGGTACGTGATAGTACTATATTTTACTACGAAATACGTTACAAAATTACACAAGTTTTAATTATTTATTTACAAATGGGATATACCTAAACCTTGCTACAACACTATAGGCAGTGTACCTAATCGTAGACTAGTATAGTTTTTAGTAAGTCCGGTTCGTTCCACAGGGAGTGGGCTTATTGCACACTATATTTTTAAACAACTATATTTGTACAAAATATATATAATTATATATAATAATATATAAAAGGGGGTTTACCGTTTAATGACCGGTTTGTCGATTTATATTTTAAACGAAGCGTATAGTAAATGACGATATTTAAATAACAATATAAAATAAATAACAATAATTAAAATGACAATAAATAAAAGTACGAGGAAATATGAAATAAAATATATTATGCTTATTTAAACTTCCGTAACCATGATGTTTGACGTTTTGATTTTAATTTATTGTCCTGGGTTAATTGTCCTTTGTCCTGGATGTATTTGAAACCTATCTGGTTTTTGTCCATAATAGTTCATCGGTCATAATTATAAACTGCTCGGCAAATTTAACCTTATACCCGAAGTCAAATATTCCAACTAACTGGGGATTTGAACTGTAACAAGGTCTTAATACTTTGCTTAATGTATACACCAGGTTATCGACTGTGTGTAAACCAAGGTTTTAATACTTTGTTAACAATTACACCAATTACCCTTGAATGTAATCCACCCCTGTTTTAATGAGTCCATTGACTATTAATCCATCCCCGTGTCCGGTTAAATGAACAATAATTCGTACTTATAAATATCCCGCCCATCATGTCCGATTAAGCGTATGTGGTTATATATAGATACGTCAAATCATAACCTTTATATTAAATTAACGAGGTATCGTTAATTTAATATAAAGCCCATTAATAGCCCATAGTCTAATTTCCACAAGTGTCGTTCTTTTGTCCAAACCCCAATTATGGTACAAAACCCAATTACCCTGTCTTTAATATTTAGTTCAACATCATGATTACTTCGGCTCAAATAAGCATAATAATAACTTAAGTACGAGACATTAATTTAAAAAGGAGAACATAGCTTACATTGATTATTTATCGCGTAGTAGTACACGGACAGAGCTCCGACTTTAAAAACCCGTAAAATAACCTTTACATAACCCGAACTAATCTAATATAAAACTACCCTATACTATATATATATATATATATATATATATATATATATATATATATATATATATATATATATATATATATATATATATTTATTTATTACAGAGTATTATTATTATTATACTTTTTTTATATATTAAAATCGAACGAATGCATGGCCTTTTATAGGCGTTTTGATTTCTGACAGCTCCGCGAGTCGCGGCCCATTTGGCCTTCAAACTCCGCGAGTCGCGGAGTTCGATTTTCCAGCTCACATGATTTTGGATCTTTGCTTGTCGACGTTATTAAATAATAATATAATATATATATAATTTTTTAAGAATTATTTATATATTATATTTTATTTATGTGCATAGTTGACTTGTAATTTTTGCACCGTTGTGTCGCGCGTTGAGAGTTGACTCATGTCCCGGTTCCGGATTTTCGAACGTCCTTTCGTACTATTTTATATCGTGTACTTTGCGCTTTGCGTCTTTTACTTTTGTCATTTTCAGACGTTTCTCATCATTAAATTGAACCTCTTGGATTGTACTTTGTACTTTTGTACTTTTGAGCTTTTTGGATGTTTTTGTCTTCAAATCTTTGTTTCCGCCTTTTGTCTTCGCACTTATTTAGTTAAACGAATATTACTTGAAAATAGAACAATTGCAACTGAAAACTTTACATATCGGAAGGATATTGCTACTAAATATATGTTCATTTGGAGCACTATCAAATATCCCCACACTTGAACGTTGCTTGTCCTCAAGCAATACATAACTTGAAATAATATAATACATCACTCGAATCACTTCTTTATTCTTCACACTTTGTACATCAGTGATTTTGATATAGCGGTATAAACAATGATAGTAACGATGGTTAAAGGTGGGTGTGTCATCCACAGTTGCCTCGAGTTTAGGTCAACGACACTTGCAATCAAATAGCCGATTTACTTTCGGTTTCCAAAGCAAAGTGCACATTTGAAAGGCGGTTTACAGTCCCACATGACTATGAAAATGTAGATCCTTAAGGAAATTGGATCTTTATGAAAACATTTGATCTTTTGAAAATTCAATCTAGCTTTTACCCTAGATAAGTTTTCCAGAATAACCCTTCACCGGTGTTTGCAAAATGATTTTTTTTTTTGTGGGTTTTATGGGTTTCAGATTTGAAAATTTTAGCTCAAAACTTATGGTTTTGTGTCACCCACTTGCTAACCTTGTATTAGGAAAGCAACACGTCCAGTATACTTGCTCCGTATATTACCTTTCGGTAAACTACCGTCCGGTAAACTACCGTCCGGTTGTAAAGGAAAGCGTTGAACAAGCAACTGTTAAGGCAATGTCCCCTGACATGCTTTTAATTATGGTCTATAACGTGTCGGACGCAATTACTATCCTTTGTAGGAGCAATAGTAAAGCTCACCCTTATAATTTTTTCTGTCTGGCACAAGGTCCTGTCTTCGACCATGCTATGCAACCACCGTTCTTACGGTTGACACCCGATTTAGTTCAAGTGACCTAATGAATTCCAGGTGAATTCCTAGGATTTTACGTTCAATGGTAATGAACGCATTGAAAATAGGTTTTCAGAAAACAAATCGGTTTGTATTTTTGATCAAAATATTTTCTCGTTCAAGCTCGAGTTTAGATATCATTGAATTCCATAAGTTTGTAATTCTCAATCTTTAAGGTCAATCTCAAGGATTGAGTAATATCAGTCTTAAAAGCTGATTTTTGATCTTTAAGGAGATTATCCTTTCTGGGGATCTGATTCATTAGTCTTATCAAGCTAATTTGCACGGTGCCCCCCATTGTACGAGATAAATCCTTCTCATGGTTAGGATAAATCTGACCACCTGGCGACCCTGTTTGATGCTGAGGTCCGTGGATTTCCTGCTGATTTTAGTGATGACTTTTCTAGATTTTTCGTCAACCTACAGCTGGTCTGGACGACAACTTCTTAACCTAAATCAAGAAGCGCGTGTCTTTTTTGGAAGACTTTACTTCCTTTTAATGATGGAATTAATTCATCGTGTAGATCCATCTTTTCTTTTCTTTCATCGGGTAAAATAGTTAATTTAGTCCAAAACAAAAGCACCTGCAATAAACTTTATAGAAACATGTGCTAGATAGTTTTTAATTGAATAACTAGGTACATTCTCCCCACACTTAGTTTCTTTCTTTGCCTTTTTATTCTCCTTTATTCCATTTTAAATGAATTCAATCGTTTTAGGGTGTTTCTTAATTTATGTCCTTTCCGAGGTAACGATAATTTCGGTATTAACACCTAGTTTTCACCGTTCATAAATATATATAAACATGATTTTAAATTCATTTAGTTGAAAATTTTTCAAATTTTCATAAAATTTGGCAAATAAACCAAGTATAAACCCGAGAGAATTTATAACCCTTCCCCACACTTGAGATCATGCAATGCCCTCATTTGCATGAAATCAGACTCTAATTATAAATTCATGAGGGTGATTAGTGTAGAAAAGTGATTGAAAATACCCAGTTTGTAATTACAAAGCTCGTCAAATGATAGATGGCGCGCCTCATCGTTCATTCCTTCTTATTTTATCACACATATTTTTCTTCAAAAACGGTTGCCTTTCTGAACTGTTTGCTAATCTTTGAATATACGTATTTTACCCTAATTTATTATGCATGTTTATTAACGAGTTATGCACTAACCCGAACCCCTAATTTAACGTTAAGTGGGGTTAGACTTCCCCACACTTAGCTGACGACATGTGAAGTCTGTAGAATGAGTTCCACGAATTAGAGTAGTGAGCCAGTTATTTACATCTCGGGTGGTGTATAATATATCAATGGGTTTAAAGTTTAGACTCGCCCGATTGTCACTACTTAATTCTTTTTTAAGTGTAGCTTTTAGTAAATGGATATGTCTCTTTTCTGGTTTTTGATCAAATGGATCGATATACACCGACATACTTATTTCTATAGGGTGGACAATTCCTAATATTTCCTTCCTTTTATTCTCAGGATCAAAGTTTTCACCTCTATTACCCAATTGGGTGAAATTCGAGGTGTCATTATCTATTACAGCTCGTAGTTCATTTCTAGTGGATGACTCGTCTATTGAGAATATTGGGTTGGAAGGTTGTGGAATGGTGAAGTTCGGTTTGGCCTCGGGGGTAAAATTTTCACCGTTATCGTATTCCCAAGAGTACCAATTTGTCACCCTTACTTCTTCTTTATCCATTTATGGATCGATGATTTCGTCGGTAGAGGCTAATGTGTCGATATGTTGTGAAATTGGTAAGACTGAATAAAAAGTATCATCGGAATAGTTGGTGATTTCGGAGCTCTCGAATTCATCAAAATTCGATGATATGAGATTTTCTTGCACATGACTCCTCAGATCAACAGGTGTGTAGTCTGATAGAGTTTCAGCTTGCTGGTTTACAAACTCTCTCATTTGTTCATTTTGAGCATTGAGTTCTTCGAGTTTGATTTTCATATTGTCTAATAAATTTTCAGACACGTAATTTTCCTCGTCTACTGGTTGTTGAGTTTGGAAATATTCTTGGGAATAATCCCAATTTGAATTGTATTCTTCATAATCATTCCATTCAGGTTTCGTGGGTGCGTAATTTTCTATAGGAACGTAATAATAACATTCCCATGTTGAGTGATAATCTCCACAGATTTCACAACCAGTTATTGTTTCATCATTCGTGATTCAAGATTGACCGAACGAATTGTCATCAACACCCGTTTGAGAGTATTGATTTAATTGATTTTGGATATTAAAAAGAGTTTACATAGCCTTGTTTTCAAAATTTTCCATTTTATTGCGATGGCCAAATTTTAGCTACAATGTGGTGCATTTACTAATTATCCTATTAGTTATAAAAATAGAAAAACTTATATAAGTTGTCCAATTAATAGACTTTTCTGCTTTTGCCCACGTTTCGAATAGCCAAAAGATGCAGCAGGGAGCCATAACCCTTTAAATCGGAAGCTCACAACTCAGCCACTAACAAATCCAACTATTACTACGAAGCAGAAAATTTGGATGTCTATCAATTTAACAGCTTAAAATAATTTTTCGTTGAAATTTTAAAGAAATTATAGAGAAGAAATATAGAAAATTCTAAGTCCTAAAAACTAGCGTGTCGAGAAATAAGAAAGAAAAAGATTGCGCGTCGAAAAATGTCGAAAAATAAAAGGTTGAAAATAAAAAGAAAGTAGCGCGTCGTAACTTAAAAGGTACTAAAAACTAAAAAATTAAAAGTTGCGTCTAAAAATATTAAAGCTTACAAGTAAAACTATATCCCAAATGACAATAACTTAAAAAGGTAATAAAACTTAAAAAGGCGTCGTAAAATTCTAAAGCACCTAGATCTTAGTCTAAAGAAAAAGCACTTAAGGGATTTTACGGCAAAGCCTAAAAATCTAGAAGTAAAAATAATTATGGCAAAAACTATATCTTAAAACTAAATAAAAAAAAAATACAAAAATTACTCTAAAACAATTAAAAAGGAACAAAATATAAAAATATACTAAAAGTTGTAAAAAGTACAATTTTTATAAAAATATTATTTTTATATTATTTATTTTATAAAACTATTAATTTTACAATTTAAATAAAACTAATTAAAATTAATTATTACAAATTAATTAAAACTTAAATTAAATACTAAATTAATTAACCCTAAATACTAAATAATTAATAATAATAATTAAAACTCCGTAATAAATGAAAATTTAGGGTTTCTGCAGGCGTGTCAGGGTGGCTCCGCGAGTCGTGGAGTTTTAAGCCTGCAAACTCCGCGAGTCGTGGAGTTTTAAAAAACGTTTTTTTTTTTTAATTTTATATTATTTTTCTAAAAATATATATAAATATATTTATACAAAAATAAATTAAAAATATAGCGTTTCGCCGAGTCCCCGGCAGCGGCGCCAAAAACTTGATGTGGTAGCGTGGGGGTACGTGATAGTACTATATTTTACTACGAAATACATTACAAAATTACACAAGTTTTAATTATTTATTTACAAATGGGATATACCTAAACCTTGCTACAACACTATAGGCACTGTACCTAATCGTAGAGTAGTATAGTTTTTAGTAAGTCCGGTTCGTTCCACAGGGAGCGGGCTTATTGCACACTATATTTTTAAACAACTATATTTGTACAAAATATATATAATTATATATAATAATATATAAAAGGGGGTTTACCGTTTAATGACCGGTTTGTTGATTTATATTTTAAACGAAGCGTATAGTAAATGACGATATTTAAATAACAATATAAAATAAATAACAATAATTAAAATGACAATAAATAAAAGTACGAGGAAATATGAAATAAAATATATTATGCTTATTTAAACTTCCGTAACCCTGATGTTTGACGTTTTGATTTTAATTTATTGTCCTGGGTTAATTGTCCTTTGTCCTGGATGTATTTGAAACCTATCTGGTTTTTGTCCATAATAGTTCATCGGTCATAATTATAAACTGCTCGGCAAATTTAACCTTATACCCGAAGTCAAATATTCCAACTAACTGGGGATTCGAACTGTAACAAGGTCTTAATACTTTGCTTAATGAATACACCAGGTTATCGACTGTGTGTAAACCAAGGTTTTAATACTTTGTTAACAATTACACCAATTACCCTTGAATGTAATCCACCCCTGTTTTAATGAGTCCATTGACTATTAATCCATCCCCGTGTCCGGTCAAATGAACAATAATTCGTACTTATAAATATCCCGCCCATCATGTCCGATTAAGCGTATGTGGTTATATATAGATACGTCAAATCATAACCTTTATATTAAATTAACGAGGTATCTTTAATTTAATATAAAGCCCATTAATAGCCCATAGTCTAATTTCCACAAGTGTCATTCTTTTTTCCAAACCCCAATTATGGTACAAAACCCAATTACCCCATCTTTAATATTTAGCTCAACATCATGATTACTTCGGCTCAAATAAGCATAATAATAACTTAAGTACGAGACATTAATTTAAAAAGGAGAACATAGCTTACATTGATTATTTATCGCGTAGTAGTACACGGACAGAGCTCCGACTTTAAAAACCCGTAAAATAAGCTTTACATAACCCGAACTAATCTAATATAAAACTACCCTATACTATATATATATATATATATATATATATATATATATATATATATATATATATATATATATTATATTTATTTATTTATTACAGAGTATTATTATTATTATTATATTTTTTTTATATATTAAAATCGAACGAATGCATGGCCTTTTATAGGCGTTTTGATTTCTGACAGCTCCGCGAGTCGCGGCCCATTTGGCCTTCAAACTCCGCGAGTCGCGTAGTTCGATTTTCCAGCTCACATGATTTTGGATCTTTGCTTGTCGACGTTATTAAATAATAATATAATATATATATAATTTTTTAAGAATTATTTATATATTAAATTTTATTTATGTGCATAGTTGACTTGTAATTTTTGCACCGTTGCGTCGCGCGTTGAGAGTTGACTCATGACCCGGTTTCGGATTTTCGAACGTCCTTTCGTACTATTTTATATCGTGTACTTTGCGTTTTGCGTCTTGTACTTTTGTCATTTTCAGACGTTTCTCATCATTAAATTGAACCTCTTGGATTGTACTTTGTACTTTTGAACTTTTTGGATGTTTTTGTCTTCAAATCTTTGTTTCCGCCTTTTGTCTTCGCACTTATTTATTTAAACGAATATTACTTGAAAATCGAACAATTGCAACTGAAAACTTTACATATCGGAAGGATATTGCTACTAAATATATGTTCATTTGGAGCACTATCAATTATTATTTTATAATAATAATTACCTGGGTTTTTGAATGCTTAATTACGCGTAGGAATTTAATTAAGCTTAATAGTTAGTCTTGTTGAACTTTCTACCTTATTGGACCTAGCTAGTGGCCCAATTAATTAGCCCAAGTATTATTTACTAGTGACCCATAATAAATAAAAAAATGCCCATTTAATTAGATGAGTCATACTAGCATTTGGATAAGGATTATCCATAATGTTACATGGGATCCTAGCATAAGTACATACTTTAGACAACCACTAACTAAAAAGCAAAATGGTGTCTCCCCCCTCCCCCTTTGAAAATCAAGGCCACCATGGCCTCCACCTCATCAATCCATGTCAAATTTTGCCTATAAATACTAGCCATATTCCTCTCATTTTACACATGCTCTCATTTGAATTGCACACACACTTACTCTCTTACTTCCTTTCTAGCATTTCTCGCTTGTAAGTTTTTGATCTTTTTCTTCTTCTTTCCCTTTCTAATTCGTGTATCATCATCATTCTTAAAGATCAAGTTCCTTTAACTTTGATCTTGATTATATCTTGTTGATTCAAGCATGAATCCTTCAAGAACATGGAAGATTCAAACTTTCTAGCTTTGAATCTTCACCAACTTTGTAGATCTATATTTTTCTTACTTTAATCTTGTTATTTTGTTATAAAGATTCAAACTTGTGTTTATAATCTTCATGTATCTTAAAGATCCAAGCTTTATGCTTCAAGATCTTCAAGAACAACCAAGATGCAAGCTTTCTAGCTTGAATCTCCATATATTTTTGTTAGATCTAAGTTTTCTAACTTATGATCTTGTTATTTTATTAAAAAGAGTCAAACTTGTGTTTGTTATCTTCATGTAACTTAAAGATCCAAGCTTTATGCTTCAAGATCTTCAAGAACAACAAAGGTTCAAGCTTTCTAGGTTTGCAACCTTGTAACTTGTGTGAAAAGGATCCAAGCTCTCTAGCTTAGGGTTCCATCACCTCATTTGACTTAGATTTTGTTTATACTTGGTTGATTGATGTAAAGTTAGTAGCTTTAGTTGTAAATGTGACTTGAAATGGTGTTAAGACTAAGGATATGATGTAACCTTGGTTCATCATCCATCTAAGACTCATAAATGAGTTGTGTTCTTACTTGGTCTTAACATATTGTGTATTGATGGTAGAATCTTGGTCAAAAGTGATGCTAAACCATCAACGAGTTGTACACTTGAAGCTACAAGCATCAAGGATGAGAACCGTGATGAGCATCAAGTACCAAGAACCCCACCAGAGCACTTAACCTACTGTTTTTCATATCTGATTAGACCACCTGGGCTACTAGAAATTTGATTTTCAGTTATTTCGGTTCGATTAGATAATTTTCCGTTTAGGCCTCGTCTTAATCCGAGTTACGGTTTAGGATTTATGGCCCTCCGAGAGGCACTACACCCTATTAACGTTGTGCTGAAATTTCTGACCTACTCGTACTTAAACCATCGCCACAGTCAAACGAAGACAAGTTAGGTTCTGAAAATTGGTCAGCGTTTAGGGGACTCACATACGGAGCATAGCCACTGACTATGCATCTTTTCGATTTACGTAAAGGTCGTAGCAGCTGACCGAAGTCAGCCTATTGTTTCGATCTCTATTCTTGTCGAACTTACTTAGCTTTTATGATGATGAATGATGATGATGATGACACTTAAACTTATTTTATGCACTATTAGAATTTATAAAGACAACCTACTGACCTAGTAACCCTTGATTTAGGTTGACGACCATTCGGACCGACTTACTACTTGCGTACTTTCATTACCGACTTTACCGCTTTTATCACTGTGAGTTATAGCATCCCTTTTTACTTTAATTATTTTGGGACTGAGAATACATGCGCTTTTTACATTTTACATACTAGGCACGAGTACTTAAACTTTGTATGTGTGTGGGTTATACAACGGCGTAAACATTCCCCTTAGCACGTTAACGTTTAGTCATTGGTTTTTGAACCGGTGAACGCGAATCTTAGATATGGATCCATAGGGTTTGACATCCCCACTCGGGCTAGTCGTGCTAGCATTTAATGGGTGTTTAATACTTCGTGAACATACGCACTCGCCAAGTGTACTTTCAGGGGGTTATAAACGTTAAGTCTAGTTACCGGGTGCCCACGGTTATACATATACTTTTCATACTATTTTGTTACACTGAAATCTCGTGGCCTACCTTACGTTACTGTTACAACTTAAACTATAGCTCACCAACATTCATTTTTGACTTTTAAGCGTGTATTTCTCAGGTGCCTAGAGGTTTCTTGCTTCCACTGTTAGATTTGCTGTCATGCTATTATTGAATTGCTGTTAAGGACCTGCTGTGTTAGATATCCACTGCATAACTTAGAGATGTCGTAATCATGAAACTTTTATTTTGCATTCGCAACTTATGTTATTTGAATAATGGCTTTGTAATGACCTCTATGTCACGTTATCTTTTATAAACACTATGTTTTTATGAATGCAAACTGGTTTTCAAACAGCATGTAGTATTCAACCGTGTAAAGGTCCTGTTGTTGATGAATCGTACACGATGGTTTTGTACGGGGCGTCACATCTTCCAACACATACGCCCTATCCTCAAGTTTGAGGACAATTCTTAGATTGCAAAACCAATCCATGAAATTCGTATGGTTGAGTTTTTCCTTTTCGAGGATTGACCTCAACGATAGGTTGTTAAAGTTGATTGGTGCGTTTGGAATGTTGTTGTTATTGGCAATCTACAAAATTTAACAAAGTTGTTTAAGTATTAATTTTAATTTAACAATCAATACCCTTTAAATTCAATTGATATTTATTAAATTTTAGAATCTAACGGTAAACCAAATTTCGGTTAGGTGACCTTTATCCCGTCATTTGATTTAGCTAGGTAGTCATTATATGACAATTGCAATCCTTTTGCAACTTCTAAGTTATGGGATCATGCAATCCTTTTGCATGGCATATTTATCCCTTCAACGCCTACTTGTTCCTCATGCTTCGGTGACCCTAAGTTCATGATTCCCAAATCAAGTCGTCCTACTTATGTAAACGTGTAAATTTAACATACAAGTGGTTAGGTGATCTTTATCCCACAAGTGTGTGAAATTCACCTTAATCATATTAGTTTGCTCATAACGGTTAGGTGACCTTTATCCCATAATGAGTTCCCTAATTATTTTTAAGTGTCACACAAAAGGATGGCGTTTAACTTGTTTTCCTTGTTAATAAGGGATTTTAAGTTTTCATTATTTCTAGTTTAAGAAAACAATTATACCATATACCAACATGCATTTAGTGTATGGTTTATTTGAAAATCCATTTTTCATGTTATGTAATAAAGCCAATTTCATTACATTGATATAAACCATTTTATATGTGTTTTAATAACCAATTATTATAATCCATTTAGCCATTTTTAATTTAACCAATTAAATTATCGTTTTGCATGGCGTTAATAATGTCTAATTTAGCCAATTAAATTGTCATTTTGCTTGTTGTTAACTTGTGATTTACTTGTAGCAACTAAACATACAAACACAATAAACAACCATGCATGCAAAACAAATATGTTCACAATCAAGCCAATTTGGTAGACATTTGTTTAGCCGAAACAAATGCCACCGGTTAAGGGGTTATAATACAAAGTAGGAGATTTTAAATCTCCCACTTAATATTGCATCCAAATGCTTCTTCTTGTGTTCTTCCAAGTCTTCATCTTGTATCTTCATCTTATTACAAAATATATCCTAATACATTTTGTCTAGAAAATGAAATACAACCTAATCTATTTTACATACCAAATATAAAATAAATTACATAACCAAAATAATATTATTACAAACCAATTGAATAAATATTATTACAAACCAAATGAATGAATTAAATCAACCAAACATTCAACCATTCAAATACAAGGTCAAGGCTTGATTGTGAACAACAATATACAACAAAATATGACCAAATGGCAAGTTCCAAACCCATTTGGAACCTCCCAATAATTCGGCCAAAAATGGAAAACCACCCAAACCTGAAATTTTTTGCATTCTACTATAATGCATGTTCATAAAATACAAAAATATAGTGGGTTTAATAGATCATCTCGAAGCATATTCCATCAACTTCGGCTCTAGATACCATTTTTGGGATTCAACAAGTTCATAATATTACTTAAAACATTTAAAGATCAAATTAAAGCGGACGCATGTAAGTATTACCATTTTAGAACATGTTATACTTTAACCTTTTAAAGTTAAATCCCAATTCGGATCAAGTCATGAAATATACTTACAAACTACAAGCAAGAAAAGAGTTTATACCTACTCCAAGCTTGTTGATAAATGATGAGGATGATGTTGATGAATGGAGCTCCAAAGGAATGAAACCTCAAGTAGTTATACCCCAAGCTAACCACCAACACCTTGTACTTTGGTTAGGATTTAATGGACACTTAAAATAAGCTTGCAAAAGAAAAAAAAAGACCTCCTTTGTGCTCCTAAAGCTCACGGCCAAAACAGCAGCAAGAGAGGAGTTTTATTTTGCTTGTTATTTTGATGTATACTTGCATGTGTGTGTTCCAAAGAGTCAAGGAACATCTATATGGATTAAAGGGAAAGCATGGCCAACTAGATGGAATCTCTAGCATGTGTGCTCACAACTCCAAGGCCACTTCCAATATTAGTTTATAAAATTAATTTTATAAAAGTTAGATTTTATAAAATTTGATTTATAAAACTTCCATATTAATTTTTATGTACATTTCATTATATAAAACCAATTTATATAAAATGTAACATAAATTAATTAATTGTTTAACCTATAAATAATTAAATCCATATTATATAAATTATTCCATAATTTATATATACACATCAAGTAATATTTCAGAAAACCATTTTTCTTAAAGTTCAAGTGTCGCGTATTTAATCAACGATCTAATTGCTAAGATCAAATACTAATAAGGTGGCGGTAAGCTTGTTATTGGGTATGACCCGACTTGGATCAAAACATATTAGCCACATTAATTTAATATGTCTCTCAGGCATACGAAATACCTTCAAAAGGATCTTGGATGGCTTGAAAGTTCTTGAAGTAGGATCATGACACAAAAACAAGTTCAAGTAAGATTTTTACTCGAATTAAGATAGTTTATAGTTATAGAAATTGAATCAAAGTTTGAATATGAATATTATCTTTAATAAGAAAGATAACCTACTGTAAATAACAAAGGTTTCTTGATCTTAGATGATTACTTGGAATGGATTAAAAAGCTTGGAAGTAAACTAGTAAACTTGAAAGGATTTTTGAAGTGTTCTTCCTATGATGATTATAGCTTGATTCTTGAAGTAATTTTTGATGAAGATGATGATTAGTTTACTGGAAAAATTCATTCATAAGTGTGTGTAGGTGTTGAGAGAGAGTTAGAAAGAGAATTGGAAGTGAAATGGATTGATTAGTTAGTGGTGAATGATGAGTGGTGTGTGGGGTTAAAAGGAGTTCTAGTTAGTTGACTAGTTCATGGTAAAAGTTAAATTTGATTAGTCATGCATGACATAATCAAGAGTGGAATCCCATGCTAGTTCCTATTGGTATATACTCATAGTATGTACGTCTAGAAGCTGTGTATAATACGGATACGAATACTGAATGACTACGAGTAGAATTGTTGATGAAAATGAATGGAAATGTAATTGTAAGCATTTTTGCTAAGTAGAATTACTTTGATATGTGTCTTGAAGTCTTTAAAAAGTGTACTAATACATCTTAATACACTACATGTATATTCATTTTAACTGAGTCGATAAGTCATCGTTAGTCGTTACATGTAAGTGTTGTTTTTGAAAGCTTTAAGTTAACGATCTCATTTAATGTTGTTGAAAGCTTTAAATCAAATTTTAACACATTTTTAATAAAGCGATATTAACCCAAACAAAAATTTCCGAGCTGACCTGGCAGCTCGATCCTAGCCAGGGGCTCTGCCCCTTCTACCCCGCCAGGGGTTGCCACCCCTTGGACCCCGCTATCAGGGGCGCTGCCCCCGAACCCCCGTCATAATCAAGATAAGTTCAAACAAGTGTGCACTCCACACTTTCCCAAACTTGTTCGATATTTATCATGGTTATTTTGGTTAACAAATTAATCCCATTACACTTAAATCATATTGGTGACACAAATCACCAACAATGAATATATCATAATATGATACATATGTATTTAGTAAGGCGTTTCTATAACGATAATCGTTATATATATCGTTTCGAGTTTCATAATTCAATAGTCTCATTTTATGTATATAACTCATTGTTAATATACCTAGTGAGATACTTACTTTTCATAATATCATGTTAGCTATATACATATCCATATATATATATCATCATATAGTTTTTA
Organism: Rutidosis leptorrhynchoides; assembly: GCF_046630445.1. Taxonomy (NCBI): domain Eukaryota; kingdom Viridiplantae; phylum Streptophyta; class Magnoliopsida; order Asterales; family Asteraceae; genus Rutidosis; species Rutidosis leptorrhynchoides. Next base: position 191,899,991 of record NC_092338.1, read on the forward strand.
CAAGTTTTAACGTTCGTGAATCGCCGGTCAACTTGGGTGGTCAATTGTCTGCATGAAACCTATTTCAATTAATCAAGCCTTAACAAGTTTGATTGCTTAACATGTTGAAAATACTTAATCATGTAAATATCAATTTCATTTAATATATATAAACATGGAAAAGTTCGGGTCACTACAAGATGCTTTAAACTTAGCTGAATATGTTTCAAATAATAAAACCTCTACGGATCCTATTGTTGTGTTGATTCACAGTGCGAAGCTGACCAAATGGCGTGGTTAGTTATTTTTTTGCAGTTACCTTATTATGTGTTTACCATACTCGATAAGCATACTGTTGTGTACTAAATTGATCTAAACTTATTTGTGCTAATAGATCTCCCTCAGGTGAGTAACCACCTATTTGGATGTCGATTTTTATCAATGACGAGTTTGAAGAAATTATGCAGTTCAAAACAGCGTATGTCATTTAAATTTTTAACATCATTCATATTTTTATAACATCATTCATAATTTGCACAAATGTGAATATAAGCATGTCTTTTAGTACTTTAATTTAAAAACATTAATGCCGAATACACAACAAATCAGGTTGAAACAAGATACTTCTGATGATGATAAACCAGTCAACGTCCCAGTTTATGTAGATGAGACGCTCGTCGAAAATGAACTCGATAAGTATAAAGGCTTTGATTTTCATATGCTGACTGAAGTGCGAACTTGTACACAGGTTAGCTATATTTCCTATCTAAATGTAATTCAAACTATACTGTGAGGCCATGTATTTGTGAGGCTGTACTAATATATATCGAATAACTTATAAATGATTACTAACTTTTTCAAATTCGTTTATATGTCAAGTCTTGTGTTGCTAAGGCTACTATTATAAGTACATTGGCTGATGAGGGATGTTTGGTTATGGGTGCACATCATGTGGGACTAAGGCTGGTAGAAAGATTGTTGGTCCGAATGCTGAAACACAGTGGGAATGTTCGAATTGTTTTAAGACTAAATCTGTTTTTCCAAAGTAAGTTTTTGGATTAACATTTGGGGCATACAATTACCTGGATACTTTCTACATTCGACCAACATCTTACTACAAGTTAACCATTTTTCCATGTTGTGTAATATTCAAACGAATTTAAATTTTACCTTTCAGGATTCGAGCTGTGGTAGCAGTTGAAGACAAATCTAGAACAACATCCTTTGTCTTATTTGAAACCCAATTAGCAAAGGTGCTGAAAAAGAGTGTCTCCTGGTTGTATAATAAGGCACTAAAGATAGTTCAATCAGGCAAAATAAATACTAAACGATTACACACCTAATCACACTCTTTTATTATATATTAATATTCACAACATATATTACGTATTTAAGGTACTTTGAATTTTTTTGTACACTAGGTTGAAGATCCACACATCATTCCAGAAGAGTTCGAGTCTATGTACAACAAGCCATTTGTGTTCAAAGTACGAATTGCTGATATCAATGTGACTGATGGATACCCTTGCTACACGGTGGATAGAGTCACCGTTGATCAGTTTACCCTCGATTATGTTGGTGAGAAATTGGCTATCAAATTTGATCAGGTCGAAGAGGAAAACGTGTTGATTGCTACACCGGTTAACAAGGTTCGAATATGACATTTAAACGATAATTTAAATTTATATTTTAGATTCTTACGTTCAAATAAATAACACATGATATATACTGAGTATATATAAATGATGATATGTTGCTAATGGACAGGGAAAGGAAGCTGAAAAATTTCTCGATGATCATATTACACCAGAAAATGGATCAGTGAAGCGTAAGAGCGAGTCACCACCAGACTCGATCATGAATGATGGTTCGACATCCACGTCGAAGACTGTTGTTGGTGTTGCAGGATTGAAAATTCCAAGGATGAAAGACATTTAGCTGAAATAGTGGATATGGTTTCATTGATACTATGGTGTCCTGCATTTTATTTTTTCAAATAATTTTGTTACTTTGTTTGATCCTTGATTGTTTTGTCACGGATTTATTATGCTTGCTTTGGATGATTTTGGCTTTTTCTGTTTCTTGTCTTTCCAGAATGTTTTAGTTTAAACATTCTTAATAAAAATTTTGTTTGCTATTTGACTTCATAGTTGTTACAAAGTTTTTTATTTATAGTTGTTGTTATTATTTATTTTGTTATTAATGTCTTAATCAAAAGACACTACAATTCCTTTCTCATTTTATATATGAAATAACCCCCTATCAGTTGCCTCTTAATATATTGTTTAATGTTACATTTATCTTTGCAATGGTATATTAAAAGATATTATGTACAACATAAGTAGTGCTCAAATGTACAAATACTTATAAATACTTCGTACTTAGCTTATTTTAAAAGTATATCTGCAACAATTAAACTTAACATCTTTGACATTCCTTCCAACACAAGGGAATTCTAACAACTAACCAAAATGCAACATAGATATACCCATTACAAGTGTCAACAAAAACATTAGAAATAATGAGTAAACCATCGTACATAATCCGAGAATTTTCAAAATATACCAAAGTAAAATATCAAAGTGTTTCTTAATCTAAATAATAAAGAAACAAATACACGACATATATGATAGCCAATTGGCACCCTTAACGATGGATGTGAACGAAATGATAAAAAATGTAAATAACACAACTTTCACAACTTTAAACAAAATAGTATTTGATATTAACGTGATATTAACAACACCAATTCACTAACAAATGAACATCTCATATATCACTTGTCTAACTCTCACGTGGGTTCTTTTTTTTTTTTATTTTAAAAAAAAAATTTGTTTTATCATTTTTTGCATGCTATACACCTGTTTTGAATTTTTTTTTTTTTTTAATTTGTTTTACCATTTTTTTACAATTAGTCTTTTTTTTTTTTAAATTTGTTTTGCAATTTTATTAATTTGAAATTGAAAATTATAAGGATAAACACCCGCGCATCTGAGACTTTAACCCTAATTGTTGAACGCTTCAGATCAGGCATAAGCAGTCATCATCCATGTCGGGGAGGAAAAGAAAATTGCAAACCGAATCTAATAAAGAGAACAAAATATCACCCAAATCTAATGAATTATCTTCATCAATCATCCGTGGCACAACATCAAAAGGTAATTTGTTGTTTAGGGTAATAACGATTCAATTCAAATATCAGATGTTTGCTGTAAATCTGTAATTATAAAACTAATTTAAACATACTTCGATTACAAACTACTTTTAACCAATAAAATTTCTAAATACCATTGCTTTGCTAAATACGTACGCAAGCTGTTTGATAATTTGTCCATACATGATTTATAATTATCGTTGCATTTGATAATAGCAGATTACTACATTTGATAACCCTAGATTCTGCTTTTTTTTGTTAATTCTATTTTGTGCTAACAGATTCAACATCATCACTATCTAACCATTCTCGAGCAACTCCTTCTCCAAACCAACAGTATTATCGAACACCATTATCATGTGTTACCAACATTGGTAAGTATGGTTTTACATTTTATGTTTGATTGATTATTCAATATAATAAAGATTGCTGTAACAAATTCTACAAGTTGATCAACTTTAGGTGGACCAAGTTTGGGACATATATCACAGTCACATGTTACAGGAAACTCATTCAATGGACTTCAACACCAACAAAATTCTTGTGAGTATTGATTCTAATGTAACATAGACAATTTTGTTTACCTAACCTTTATTCTATAATCGTACACAAAAAGGTTTCCTGTGATTTTTGTTTTTGTTCAGCTACTACTACTCCTATCTGACAGTCTGCGAGCTTAATTACAGTAACTCCTACTTATTCAGTTCCATTCCAACAAACAACACAGTTTTCATGTATATCAAACAAGGGTAAAGAAACATGTCCTTCTTTTTACGGTTGAATAATTAAAAAAAAAATTCAGTATAATAATGTACACTTTAATTAGATTAACATTCAAATTTAATAAAATTTGTGGTGATATGCATAGCACAAACATCGAACAGTCAAATGCTCCAAGGAAGGCAGGCACGCATTGGAAGTCGCTCTTTATTAAAAAAAAATCTAATATCGATGTTGTTCCATTCCTTTTGCCATCACTTGATGTAAACACAATATCAGGTTAGAATGAAATTGTTTATGGTTACTTAATGTCAAGATAATTTGTATTGCCATTAGTTACTCTTATGTTAAGTTTTTAAGTTTGCATTTTTTAAAAACATTTATGCTGATTGTTTGATATCTATAACAGTAAATAACTGTTCTTTAAATACTATATTTTTACTACATGATGCAGAACCAGCTAATACGCAATTCAGAAGAACGTCATGTGGTACCATAGATGTTCCAACGAATCAGCCTAAAAAAGTAGTGTCAAATCAGCAGCAACAACATCTTCATGTTCGATCTAACAATAGAACAACAGATGCATCAGGTTTGTGTGATATAGTTAATATATCATAAGTATGTCGTGATGTGTGGTGATGTTCTTAATAACTCTATAAACATATGCAGCTTCTTCTAATATTGGAACACCAGTAAACAAGCGTCGAGGTAGACCCACTAAAGTGGTTACATTTTTAGAGAATGATGTGATACCTCTCAACACCAGAAATTCCTCAAACCCAGCAGATATAAGTAATGGTTCACATATTCAAACATTCAAGGGCATATCTACTGGTAACTAAAATTAACATTTATTTACAATGTTTATACTTTAAACTTTAGCCCAAAAAAATTGGTCAATTTATTTTAACAATGTACATACAATGGTAAGTTATCTAATTATTCTATTCGGGTGTTGAATCTTATTAATATATCCTAATTTTTCTTATATAATACAGATTATAAAGACCTAGGAGACCCTGTATATGTATGTAATGCATGTAAGGCTAGATTATGGAAATCTGAGGCAAAGAGGGGTAACCCAACTTTCAAAAAAAGAGATTACTCTTTGTGTTGTTTTAGTGGGAAAGTTGAACTTCCTACCTTGGAACAACCACCCCAACTTCTTTTGGATCTTTATAAAGGAACTTCAGAAAAATCTAAGAATTTTGTTGAGAACATAAGACGTTATAACAACATGTTTAGCTTTACTTCAATGGGTGGCAAAATTGAACACAATATCAATTCAGGACGAGCTCCATATGTATACCGTATGTGTGGTCAGAATTTTCATTTAGCTGGTAGTTTACTTCCAGAACCAAGAATGGATCCTAGATTTTGCCAACTTTATATATACGACACTGCTAATGAAGTAGATCACCGAATCATTTAAACAGGTAGATTATTTTTTCAGTTTAATATTTTACGAAGTACTTTTTATTTGGCTTAACAATTTTAGTTTTTTTTTTTACTCGTAATGCAGTTCTCGCGGCGGATCTAATTCTAAATCCAAGTCTGATTCACTTGACTTAGCAACTGTATACGAGCTCAAGGGTCTTCTTGATTTTGCCAACCCTTTAGTTGAACAGTTTCGTATGGCTAGAGATAGATTTGAACACGATCGACAACAACCTATAAGGATTAGATTAATTGGAAGAAGGGATAAAGATGGTCGTACATATAATCTACCAATAGCAGATGAAGTAGCTGCTTTGATTGTTGGTGATATTGACGGTACATTTGATAAACAGGACATTATATTGGAGACACGGTCAAAGAAGTTATGTATAAGTGAGTTGCATCCATCATACCTTGCTCTCCAATACCCTTTGTTATTTCCATATGCAGAAGATGGTTACATGGTCGACACGTATCATAGAGGGATAGAAACATGTGAAGATTTTACCGGTCATTTTCGTTTGACTTTAAGAGAGTTTTTCGCATTTCGTTTACAGACCAGGGTTGGTGAAGTATCGTTACCGCTTATGTCACGTAAGTTGTTGCAACATTCATCGTTGATGCATATACTATGGTTGAAAATTCAAGGTTATCTTACATTCGTAATAACCAAAAGGCACTTCGAGTAACAGCTCTAACGAACATTGTAGATGCACAAGAGGCTGGTAACGATGAAATGTCAGATATGGGTAATCGTTACATACTACCATCCTTATTTACTGGTGGGGCACGTTATATGCAACAGAACTATCTGGACGCCATGGCAATTGTTAGAGCATACAGTTAACCCGATTTATTTATTACTTATACATGCAATCCTAAATGGCCGGAAATTCAGAGATTTCTTGATCTTGAGGGACTGAAGCCGGAGGACAGGCCAGATATAGAATGTCGTGTCTTTAAGATGAAACTGGACTCACTCATTAATCAATTTACAAAGCAAAGATTTTTTGGATCATGCCGTGCAGGTAAACGTTATGAGCTTATATATTGCCTTGTTTTATTCCAATATATGATTTTATATCCATAATAAAATGTAAATATGTCACATTAAAATATGCGACAATCTTGCAGTCATATACACAATTGAGCTTCAGAAGAGAGGACTACCGCACAGCCACATATGTCAATTTCTGGATACGAAAGATAAGCTATCAGATCCTTGCGACATAGACCGAGTTATCACAGCTGAAATCCCGAACAAGGAATCAGAACCGGAATTATATCAGATTGTTTCAGATTTCATGATTCACGGACCTTGCGGAGATGATAATCCACATTGTTCTTGTATGAAAAAAGAGAAATGTTACAAGCATTATCCTAAGGAGTGTCAATGTAAGAGAAAAGCGAAATTTTCAAAACATTATCCCAAAGATTTCTCGACTGAAACTCGCTTTAACGGTGATGGATACCCTATATATAGGAGACGTGATGATGGTAATTTTATTATGAAAGGCACAACCAAGATGGACAACAGGTTAGTACAACATAAAAACTTAATTTTTATTTTGAAGTTTATATTAAATGTTGTAATTTTTTTACAATGCAACATATATTTTTAAATTTTTTTTCTTACGTTTAACATGTTTTTTCATACATCTTAAATGAACTGGTGTGTCGTTCCATACAATAAGCAACTTTCAAAGCAATATCAGGCACACATCAACGTTGAATCGTGCAACCAAATCGGATCTATTAAATATCTTTTCAAGTATATTAATAAAGGTCCAGATCGAATCAGAATTGCTATTGAATCTTCAAATTGTGGAACTTCCCAAACTCCAAGGACAAAAGGTAAAGACGAAATAGCTGAGTATTTTAGCTGCCGTTATATTTCAGCATGCGAGGCCTCTTGGAGGTTATTCAATTATGAAATTGTTTACAGAACTCCTGCTGTCTACAGACTCCAATTTCATTTACCTAATCATCAGCCTATAGTATTTGACGATGATGATGATGTAGATTCGGTCCTTGCAAAACCATCACTTGGGGCGTCTATGTTTTTAGGGTGGATGGAGTTTAATAAACATGATGAGAATGCGCGGCAGTTCACTTATGTTTTTAGGGTGGAATAAGAATAGCAGAAAGTGGACTAAACTAGTTGGTCAAAGAACTGTTGGGCGAATTAATTTTGTACCACCAAAGTCCGGTGAGTGTTACTACCTCAGAATACTGCTAAACAAGGTCAAAGGGCCAACATCGTTTGAAGATATAAGGACAGTTAATGGAATAGTTTATGATACCTTCAAAGAGGCATGTTATGCCTTGGGTCTACTCTCCGATGATCGTGAATATATTGCTTCCATAAAAGAGACACATGAATGGGCTTCTGGTGATCATTGTAGATCCTTATTTGTGTCGTTGATTACAACAGATAGTCTGTCATTTCCAGATCGTGTGTGGCAAGAAATGCACGATCTTCTTTTCGATGACTTGAAACGTGATTGTCCTGCGCACCTTATATCCAGTGGTATGTACTTAAATTGTTAACGTCTAACATTAGTACTTGTACTTATTATATATATATATATATATATATATATATATATACACATATATACATGTATATATATACATATATACATGTATATATACACTAATGCATGTTGTAACCGTCTTGCCATGCTAGATGAAACTGAATTGAAGAAGGTTCTATACAACTTAGCGTTGGCAAAGATAGAGAAGTTGTTGAACAGTTCTGGTACAACTCTTAAAAAAATTCCAAATATGCCATTTCCAGACTTTGAGTTCATTAATGAATCATGCAACATGTTGATTCATGATGAGTTAGATTATGATGCAAGTAACCTGGAAATAGAACGTTCAACATTTCACTCAACAATGACTGACGAGCAGAAGTCCGTGTACGACACCATACTTGATTCTGTTGATAAGGAACAAGGTGGTCTTTATTTCCTTTATGGTTATGAAGGAACTGGTAAGACTTTATTGTGGAAAACACTTGCTGCAGCTGTCCGTGCTCGTGGAGACATAGTAATTAATGTGGCGTCAAGCGGGATTGCAGCTTTGCTACTTACCAGTGGCCGAACAGCTCACTCGCGATTTTCAATTCCTATCAATGTTCTAGAAGATTCAGTTTGTTCTATTCAGCCAGATAGTGACTTAGCTGCACTTCTGAACAAGGCAAAGTTGATTATTTGGGATGAAGCACCGATGATGCACAGGCACTGCTTTGAGGCCTTTGACCGAATTATGAGAGATATTATACGATCACCTAACCGTCATAAACCATTTGGGGGTAAGGTTGTTGTATTTGGAGGTGATTTTCGTCAGATACTTCCAGTTATACAGAGAGGTCAAAGACCAGAAACTGTTGATGCCTCACTTCATTCTTCAAGATTATGGCATCACTGTAAAGTACTAAGACTTACAAAGAATATGCGTTTGATAGGGGTGATGATGATTCTGAACGGAAAGAGTTAAGAGACTTTGCTGAGTGGATATTAAAGATTGGAGAGGGTAAAATCAATGAGCCGAATGATGGTGAGGCTGCCGTCACTTTTCCTAAAGATGTTTTACTTGAGAGTGACTCTAATCATGTACAAACTATCGTTCATTCCATATATCCTTCACTTCACGAGGACCTTGGGGATCCAAGTTACTTTTAAGATAAGGCTATACTTGCACCAACAAATGAGGAGGTCGCAATAATTAATGAACATGTTTTATCGACGATTGATTGTGAAGAAAGAGTTTACTACAGCTCGGATAGTCTCTGCCCAGATGAAAATAACGATTTATTTGCGAAACAAGTATACTCCCCTCAGATTTTGAACGGTTTAAAGGTTCCGGGTGTTCCCAATCACCGGCTAGCTTTGAAAAGAGGAGTGCCTATAGTGTTACTATGTAACATGATCAGTCTAAAGGTTGTGTAATGGTACAAGGTTAATAGTTGATGTAGTGACCCGAACTTATCCATGTTTATATATATTAAATGAAATTGATATTTACATGATTAAGTGTTTCCAACATGTTAAGCAATTAAACTTATTAAGACTTGATTAATTGGAATAGGTTTCATATAGACAAATGACCACCCAAGTTGACCGGTGATTCACGAACGTTAAAACTTGTAAAAACTATACGATGACATATATATGGTTATATATATAGTTAACATGATTTTATTATAAGTATGTATCTCATTAGGTATTTTAACAATGAGTTATATACATAAAAATGAGACTATTAAATTAAGAAACTCGAAAACGATATATATAACGATTATCGTTATAACGTCTTACTAGGTACATATGAATCATATTAAGATATTGATACACTTGGTTAATTATGTTAAATGATAAGTAAATATATCATTAAGTGTATTAACAATGAACTACATATGTAAAAATAAGACTACTAACTTAATGATTTTGAAACGAGACATATATGTAACGATTATCGTTGTAACGACATTTAATGTATATAGATCATATTAAGAGATATTAGTACATCATAATATCATGATAATGTAACAATTTAACATCTTATTTGATATAATAAACAATGAGTTAACAACATTTAACAAGATCGTTAACCTAAAGGTTTCAAAACAACATTTACATGTAACGACTAACGATGACTTAACGACTCAGTTAAAATGTATATACATGTAATGTTTTAATATGTATTCATACACTTTTGAAAGATTTCAAGACACTTATCAAAATACTTCTACTTAACAAAAATTCTTACAATTACATCCTCATTCAGTTTTATCAACAAATCTACTCGTATGCACCCGTATTCGTACTCGTACAATACACAGCTTTTAGATGTATGTACTATTGGTATATACACTCTAATGATAAGCTCTTAGCAGCCCATGTGAGTCATCTAACACATGTGTGAACCATCATGTGGCAACTAGCATGAAATATCTCATAAAATTATAAAAATATGAGTAATCATTCATGACTTATTTACATGAAAACAAAATTACATATCCTTTATATCTAATCCATACACCAACGACCAAAAACACCTACAAACACTTTCATTCTTCAATTTTCTTCATCTAATTGATCTCTCTCAAGTTCTATCTTCAAGTTCTAAGTGTTCTTCATAAATTCCAAAAGTTCTAGTTTCATAAAATCAAGAATACTTTCAAGATTGCAAGTTTACTTCCAAGTTTTCTAAATCCATTCCAAATAATCATCCAAGACCAAGAAACCTTTGTTACTTACAGTAGGTTATCTTTCTAATACAAGGTAATAATCATATTCAAACTTTAATTCAATTTCTATAACTATAACAATCTTATTTCGAGTGGAAATCTTACTTGAAATTGTTTTCGTGTCATGATTCTGCTTCAAGAACTTTCAAGCCATCCAAGGATCCTTTGAAGCTAGATCCATTTTTCTCATTTCCAGTAGGTTTATCCAAGGAACTTGAGGTAGTAATGCTGTTCATAACATCATTCGATTCATACATAAAAAGCTGTCGTATTCAACGTTATAAACTTGTAATCATTAGAACATAGTTTAGTTAATTCTAAACTTGTTCGCAAATAAAGTTAATCCTTCTAACTAGACTTTTAAAATCAACTAAACACATGTTCTATATCTATATGATATGCTAACTTAATGATTCAAAACCCGGAAACACGATAAACACCATAAAACTGGATATACGCCGTCGTAGTAAAACCGGGGGCTGTTTTGGTTGGGATAATTAAAAGCTAAGAAGAACTTTGATTTAAAAGCTATACTTATGGAAAAATGATTTTTCTTATGAACATGAAACTATATCCAAAAATCATGGTTAAACTCAAAGTGAAAGTATGTTTTTCAAAATGGTCATCAAGATGTCGTTCTTTTGACGGAAATGACTACCTCTTTCAAAAATGACTTGTAACTTGTATTTCTGACTATAAACTTATACTTTTTCTATTTAGATTCATAAAGTTAAGTTCAATACGAAACTGTGGCCACTAGAATCATTCAAAACAGATTAGAAACGAAGAAATGGCGAGTAAAACAAGATTGATAAAAATTACTCATCTTACCTACGTGAAAGTTAGTAATAAATCTATTCCAACCATAACCTAATCAACTTATATTGTATATTATGTAATCTTGAGATACCATAGACACGTATACAATGTTTCGACCTATCATGTCAACCCATATATATATATATATATATATATATATATATATATATATATATATATATATATATATATATATATATATATATATATATATATATATATATATATATATATTGCGGAACAACCATAGACACCCTATATGTGAATGTTGGAGTTAGCTAGACAGGGTTGAGGTTGATTCCAAAATATATATATAGTTTGAGTTGTGATCAATACTGAGATACGTATACACTGGGTCGTGGATTGATTCAAGATAATATTTATCAATTTATTTCTGTACATCTAACTGTGGACAACTAGTTATAGGTTACTAACGAGGACAGCTGACTTAATAAACTTAAAACATCAAAATGTATTAAAAGTATTGTAAATATATTTTGAACATACTTTGATATATATGTATATATTGTTATAGGTTTGTGAATCAACCAGTGGCTAAGTCTTACTTCCCGACGAAGTAAAAATCTGTGAAAGTGAGTTATAGTCCCACTTTTAAAATCTAATATTTTTAGGATGAGAATACATGCAGGTTTTATAAATGATTTACAAAATAGACACAAGTACGTGAAACTACATTCTATGGTTGAATTATCGAAATCGAATATGCCCCTTTTTATTAAGTCTGGTAATCTAAGAATTAGGGAACAGACACCCTAATTGACGCGAATCCTAAAGATAGATCTATTGGGCATAACAAACCCCATCCAAAGTACCGGATGCTTTAGTACTTCGAAATTTATATCATATCCGAAGGGTGTCCTGGAATGATGGGGATATTCTTATATATGCATCTTGTTAATGTCGGTTACCAGGTGTTCACCATATGAATGATTTTTATCTCTATGTATGGGATGTATATTGAAATATGAAATCTTGTGGTCTATTGTTACGATTTGACATATATAGGTTAAACCTATAACTCACCAACATTTTTGTCGACGTTTAAAGCATGTTTATTCTCAGGTGAATATTAAGAGCTTCCGCTGTTGCATACTAAAATAAGGACAAGATTTGGAGTCCATGTTTGTATGATATTATGTAAAAACTGCATTCAAGAAACGTATGTCTATGTAATATATTTATATTGTAAACCATTATGTAATGGTCGTGTGTAAACAGTATATTTTAGATTATCATTATTTGATAATCTACGTAATGCTTTTGAAACCTTTATTGATAAAATAAAGGTTATGGTTGTTTTAAAAATGAATGTAGTCTTTGAAAAATGTCTCATATAGAGGTCAAAACCTCGCAACGAAATCAATTAATATGGAACGTTTATAATCAATATGAACGGGACATTTCAGTTGAAAGGTTAGGTGAACATACTATTGAAGCTAGAATTATAACTGGCCAATCTTTTGGTAACATTACTTACATACCTAGAATGATTGTGGCACCTACCGACAAGAAGATTGTTATCAAGTTTCAGATAAGACAGTTTCCTATTACCGTATGCTTTGAAATTAGGGATGGCATTGTGACAACCCGGAAATTTCTGACCAAATTTAAACTTTAATCTTTATATATTCCCGACACGATAAATAAAGTTTGTAAGTTGAATCTCAAGAATTTTAAACTGTGTTCATACACTCATTTAACCTCGACCAAATTCCAATGATTCACGAACCATTATATTGAAATGTCCCGTTCATATTGATTATAAACGTTCCATATTAATTGATTTCATTGCGAGGTTTTGACCTCTATATGAGACATTTTTCAAAGACTGCATTCATTTTTAAAACAACCATAACCTTTATTTTATCAATAAAGGTTTCAAAAGCATTACGTAGATTATCAAATAATGATAATCTAAAATATACTATTTACACACGACCATTACATAATGGTTTATAATAGAAATATATTACATCGACATATGTTTCTTGAATGCAGTTTTTACATAATATCATACAAACATGGACTCCAAATCTTGTCCTTATTTTAGTATGCAACAGCGGAAGCTCTTAATATTCACCTGAGAATAAACATGCTTTAAACGTCAACAAAAATGTTGGTAAGTTATAGTTTAACCTATATATTTCAAATCGTAACAATAGACCACAAGATTTCATATTTCAATATACATCCCATACATAGAGATAAAAATCATTCATATGGTGAACACTTGGTAACCGACATTAACAAGATGCATATATAAGAATATCCCCATCATTCCGGGACACCCTTCGGATATGATATAAATTTCGAAGTACTAAAGCATCCGGTACTTTGGATGGGGTTTGTTAGTCCCAATAGATCTATCTTTAGGATTCGCGTCAATTAGGGTGTCTGTTCCCTAATTCTTAGATTACCAGACTTAATAAAAAGGGGCATATTCGATTTCGATAATTCAACCATAGAATGTAGTTTCACGTACTTGTGTCTATTTTGTAAATCATTTATAAAACCTGCATGTATTCTCATCCCAAAAATATTATTTTTTTAAAAGTGGGACTATAACTCACTTTCACAGATTTTTACTTCGTAGGGAAGTAAGACTTGGCCACTGGTCGATTCACGAACCTATTACAAATATGTACATATATATCAAAGTATATTCAAAATATATTTACAACACTTTTAATACATTTTGATGTTTTAAGTTTATTAAGTCAACTGTCCACGTTAGTAACCTACAACTAGTTGTCCAACGTTAGATGTACAGAAAAAAATTGATATATATTATCTTGAATCAATCCACGACCCAGTGTATACACGTCTCAGGCTAGATCACAACTCAAAGTATATATATTTTTGGAATCAACCTCAATCCTGTATAGCTAACTCCCACATTACTGCATATAGAGTGTCTATGGTTGTTCCAAATAATATATACACATGGGTCGATATGAAATGTCAAAACATTTGCATACGTGTCTATGGTATCCCAAGATTACATAATATATTAGAATACATGTATAATACAATATAAGTTAGCTAGGATATGATTAATATAGATTTGTTACCAATTTTCACGTTGCTACAACAAGAAAAATTATCCAATCTTGTTTTACCCATAACTTCTTCATTTTAAATCCGTTTTGAGTGAATCAAATTGCTATGGTTTCATATTGAACCCTATTTTATGAATCTAAACAGAAAAAGTATAGGTTTATAGTCGGAAATATAAGTTACAAGTCATTTTTATAAAGGTAGTCATTTCAGTCGAAAGAACGACGTCTAGATGACCATTTTAGAAAACATACTTCCAATTTGAGTTTAACCATGATTTTTGGATATAGTTTCATGTTCATAAGAAAAATCATTTTCCCAGAAGAACAACTTTTAAATCAAAGTTTATCATAGTTTTTAATTAACTAACCCAAAACAGTCAGCGGTGTTACTACGACGGCGTAAATCCGGTTTTACGGTGTTTTTTGTGTTTCCAGGTTTTAAATCATTAAGTTAGCATATCATATAGATATATAATATGTGTTTAGTTGATTTTAAAAGTCAAGTTAGAAGGATTAACTTTTGTTTGCGAACAAGTTTATAATTAACTAAACTATGTTCTAGTGATTACAAGTTTAAACCTTCGAATAAGATAGCTTTATATGTATGAATCGAATGATGTTATGAACATCATTACTACCTCAAGTTTTCTGGATAAAGCTACTGGAAATGATAAAAATGGATCTAGCTTCAAAGGATCCTTGGATGGCTTGAAAGTTCTTGAAGCAGAATCATGACACGAAAACTGTTCAAGTAAGATTTTCACTCGAAATAAGATTGTTTTAGTTATAAAAATTGAATCAAAGTTTGAATATGAGTATTACCTTGTATTAGAAAGATATCTTACTGTAAATAAGAAAGATTTCTTGAGGTTGGATGATCACTCTACAAGATTGGAAGTAAGCTAGCAAACTTGGAAGTATTCTTGATTTTATGAAACTAGAACTTGTAGAATTTATGAAGAACACTTAGAACTTGAAGATAGAACTTGAGAGAGATCAATTAGATGAAGAAAATTGAAGAATGAAAGTGTTTGTAGGTGTTTTTGGTTGTTGGTGTATAGATTAGATATAAAGGATATGTAATTTTGTTTTCATGTAAATAAGTCATGAATGATTACTCATATTTTTGTAATCTTATGAGATATTTCATGCTAGTTGCCAAATGATGGTTCCCACATGTGTTAGATGACTCACATGGGCTGCTAAGATCTGATCATTAGAGTGTATATACCAATAGTACATACATCTAAAAGCTGTGTATTGTACGAGTACGAATACGGGTGCATACGAGTAGAATTGTTGATGAAACTGAACGAGGATGTAATTGTAAGAATTTTTGTTAAGTAGAAGTAATTTGATAAGTGTCTTGAAGTCTTTCAAAAGTGTATGAATACATATTAAAACACTACATGTATATACATTTTAGCTGAGTCGTTAAGTCATCGTTAGTCGTTACATGTAAGTGTTGTTTTGAAACCTTTAGGTTAACGATCTTGTTAAATGTTGTTAACCCAATGTTTATAATATCAAATGAGATTTTAAATTATTATATTATCATGATATTATGATGTACGAATATCTCTTAATATGATATATATACATTAAATGTCGTTACAACGATAATCGTTACATATATGTCTCGTTTCAAAATCATTAAGTTAGTAGTCTTGTTTTTACATATGTAGTTCATTATTAATATACTTAATGATATGTTTACTTATCATAATATCATTATAGCTATATATATAACCATATATATGTCATCATATAGTTTTTACAAGTTTTAAGGTTCGTGAATCACCGGGCAACTTGGGTGGTTAATTGTCTATATGAAACCTATTTCAATTAATCAAGTCTTAACAAGTTTGATTGCTTAACATGTTGGAAACATTTAATCATGTAAATATCAATTTCATTTAATATATATATAAACATGGAAAAGTTCGGGTCACTACATATATGAACGAACATGATTATATATGTATATGTATATATATTATAACTTGAAAACATTAACAAAGTATTAGACGTATAATACTTTATATAAATGTATTTGTTTAAAAATATATTCTAATAGTTATCAATGGAATTAAAATATGATATCAAATGATTGAATTATTAGATACATTGAATTACGATTACGAGTCTCTGTTAGGAGGTCCACTTTGATTTGAAAAACATTTCTTTTTAACCATATTCGGAAAATGTTAAAGTGATTTTACAAATAAGGACAAAGTGTCAACTAACGAGAACTAGACAAGAGTTAGTGAAGATTCTTATTTGATTTTCAATTCATACCTTATAACATTTTCCTCGTGATATTAATAAGATAACTATTATGATTATCATTTTAAAGTTGGGATGTGGAATGTAAGTAACTTAGACAATGAGTATCAACATTTTTCATTAAGGTGATTTCGTACGTTTAACTAACCTTTGGACTTTATAGCACGTGTCACCAGCAAACGTTAATTCAAAAGCTTGAAACCTATTAAGAGTATATTTAATCTTACTTTTCTAAAACGTTTTATGATATAACAATTATAACCTCCTTAGTAAAATGATTCTTAAATATATTTAGTTTTGGAAAAACAAAGTTTTCATATTTATTTAATATTGTTTCAACGTACAAAAACAGTTTGGTTTAAAAAGAACTTTATCAATAAAACATTTTATAAGATAATTTGTTCATAAGTTTTAAAGAACTTAATTAAGGCTTTGTATTATAAATTATATATATATATATATATATATATATATATATATATATATATATATATATATATATATATATATATATATATATATATATATATATATTATTGACGTAAACGTGTTACAACATAATACTTTCTATTACTTAAACGATTTTGAAATGAACTTTGAAAAATAATTAGTTTTGAAAAACTAAATATTGTATTATTACATATTTCAATATGAACAAATATATATTTTAAATAAGGATATACATGCCTATATATATATATGTATTATACAAGTGACAAAATATAATATTTAACAGATGATTTAAAATAATACATTTTGATAAACTACGAGACTCTGATTTATAGAAGCAAATGACCACAACGCTCAATTTTATAAGTTACATTTATCATAAGGTATTTTTTTTAATGAGTAAGTCAAATTATAAATAAGGTTACACGCGTAACGTAAAAGGCTAGTTTTCTAAACGTACGTAAGTGCGTTCAAGAAACCGGAAAAGACACTTGAGTCGAGTGAAAACGTCCGAGTCACTTGAGTAAAAATTACATTTTTACCATGAGCGTAAATATAATATAATATATAAGTAATTATATAAATTAAATATAATATATATATATATAATAATAATAAATAATACGAGTGTCGGCAGCCTTGAAATCGTGCAAATGAGCTGGATATGGAAGCCATACGATCGCATGGCCTTCCCTCACATATACCATGCGATCGCATGGAGGCTGGGGCAAGAGAACATGTATAAAGCTCGCTCGTTCTGGTTCTCTGATCCATATCACACTCTCTATCTCTCGTAATATATATATATATATATATATATATATATATATATATATATATATATATATATATATATATATATATATATTATTATTATTATTATTATTATTATTATTATTATTAAGATTATTAATATTATCATTATTAGTATTAGTAGTATTAGTATTATTATTATTATTAGTATTATACATAAAATACTACGACGAGGTTCTGCCCAAATGTTTTCAAAACTAGTTATCGAGTAGGATAGGGCTAAGAAAATTATGGGTTATAGCTATGGAGGTGATGAGTATGGATCAGGGGTATAGCTCATGAAGTCAACCTAGTGTTTATCGTCTCCGTTGCGTCTACGTACCTTTCCTGCAATATTGAATCTCAATATTGATACGTGAGCACTCATAACTTAACTTTTATATATTATAAGTGTATTCCGAACTAGTGCTCGAGAATATAGGATTATGCATGCTTGTACTTTTGATATTGCCATTAGATAGGATATGTTGAATCCTGAATTAGTTACGTATGCGATTGAGATAAGGTATAAGATATGCATGTCGTTGGAAAACTAGCGAAAAATTAAGAACTTTTCATTTAGAACTCGAATGATTTCGATGAATAGATTAGAAATTATAGTCAACTGAATTTTAGTATTATTGTTAAAATGATTATTATTACTATCGTCGTTATTATCGTCGTTACTATTTTTTATCTATTAATTATTATTATTATTATTATTATGATTAATAATATTATCATTTTTAATATAAGTATAATTAGTAAAAGAATTTTTATTGTTATTATTATTATTATTAATATTATTCTCATTATTAATATTATCATTATGATTAATATTTTTATTATTATTATCATTAAAATAATTATTAGTATTATCATTAATGTTATTATAATAATTATTATTATTAGTATCAATATCATTAAAAAATTGATATTAGTATCATCTAACTATTATGACTAATATTATTATCATTATTATGAATGCGATATAAAAGACGACTAAAAGATATTTTACAAATTGATTAGGAAATAATGAGTATGAGTATCATGATGAAATTGAAATATTGTAAGATATTGAATTAGATAAAATTATCGTTCTTATTATTTTTATCATTTTTTTTATTATTAAAAGAATTATTAATATTAAAACTATCATTTTTTCTAAAATTATCATTTTTAATAGAAATATCATTGTTATTATAAATATCATTATTATTATCAGCTTAGTACTATTATTAATAAAAATTATCATTTTTAGTAAATATAAATATAGATATTTTATTAGCAGAATAATAATAACTATTATTAGAAAATAATACAACTTATAATTATTATTGTTATTATCGATATTATTTTATTAAATGAAAATGTAATACAAAGATATTTTTTTACACGTAATATAATTACATAAATAAAATAATACCTATTATTATATTTCTATGATATTAAATGAACTTTATAAATTTATTTACTTAAGATATATAAAAGTATATTTTTATCATATACAAATTTTAAATATAAATTTTATTAACAAATGACTTTTAAAAATATTAAATATATAAACGACGATATTCAAGTTATATTATAATCATGTATAAATTTTGGAAATCATTTTGAGTCAAATTGATTTTTGTGACCTTTGTATATTAATCTCGAGCATTAGGGTTGTGATACACTATGACTTGACCTAATTTGTTAGACAAATATTGACCAACATATGAATATATATAATTAATTTAGGTTCGTGAATCCGAGGCCAACCCTGCACTTGTTCAATGACGTTATATGTATTTTTACTACGAAATACAGTATGGTGAGTTTCATTTGCCTTTTTACCCTTTATATTTTTGGGCTGAGAATACATGCGAAATTTTTATAAATATTTTACGAAATAGACACAAGTAATTGAAACTACATTATATGGGTGAATGATCGAAGCCGAATATGCCCCTTTTGCTTGGTAGCCTAAGAATTAGTAAACCGATCTACTAATTGACGCGAATCCTAAAGATAGATCTATTGGGCCTAACGAACCCCATCCAAAGTACCGGATGCTTTAGTACTTCGAATTCGTATTTATCATGTCCGAAGGATTTCCCGGAATGATAGGGGATATTCTTATATGCATCTTGTTAATGTCGGTTACCAGGTGTTCACCATATGAATGATTTTTGTCTCTATGCATGGGACGTATATTTATGAGAATTGGAAATGAAATTCTTGTGGTCTATTAAAATAATGGAAATGAATGATTATGATAAACTAATGAACTCACCATCCTTTTGATTGACACTTTAAAGCATGTTTATTCTCCGGTGTTAAAGAAATCTTCCGCTGTGCATTTGCTCATTTTAGAGATATTACTTGGAGTTATTCATGGCATATTTTGAAAGACGTTGCATTCGAGTCGTTGAAATTCATCAAGATTATTATTAAGTCAATTATAGTTGGATGTATTATGATATGGTATGCATGCCGTCAACTTTCGTTGTAAAGAAAGTTTCTCTTTTAGAAACGAATGCAATGTTTGTAAAATGTATCATATAGAGGTCAAATACCTCGCGATGCAATCAACTATTGTGAATCGTTTATAATGTATATGAACGGGTCCTTTCAGTTGGTATCAGAGCGATGGTCTTAGTGATCCAGGTCTGCATTAGTGTGTCTAACTGATAAGTCGTTAGGATGCATTAGTGAGTCTGGACTTCGACCGTGTCTGCATGTCAAAAGTTTTGCTTATCATTTCTAGTCGGAAATCATCTGCTTATCATCCTTAGGAAATTACCTGTTTATCATTATTAGTCTAGACACGTCTTGCTACATTAATTGCATGAGTAGTGTATAGACAAAATTCATATCTTAGCGTATCTGCTAAATCATATCTTATCGTATCTGTTACTTTAAACTTTGCCTGACATATTTCGTAAACTCCTCAGTAATCTACGGAATATTCTGTACTATATTTAGGTATTCTATGTAATTAGAATATACTCCGATATCCGAAAATCATTTCATATCGAAAATCCTTTATCTAACCGTACAAGACGGAACTCGCAACTAGTTCAAATTCCTTAGATTCCGACAGCTATTCTGATATGGATTTCAACTCAAGCTCCAAAGACAGTGTAACCGGAATGGATCAACCAATTAGTCATCACCAATTCTGGATGAATTGGGGATGGGTTCGTAGTCTACTTAATTATTGGAGACAAGAAGAAGGTGATCCCTTCCACCCACCATATTGCCCTCTTGACGATGAACCTGAAGCACTTACCGGCGAACCTATTCGAGAAACCATTTTCACTCTCATTTCTAGAGTATCTCGTCACGATTATATACTATCTCAGATTCTAGATCTTATTCATCCACTCGTCCGAACCGACAATCATCCCGGTGTAATAGAAGAAGTCAACGAGCTTCGCGCTCGGGTGGTGGCTTTGGAGAATATGGTGCAAAGGTTACAAACACCAGCAACAGCACCAGCAGCATAACCAGTACCACCATCATCAACGCCAACAGTACCATTACCACCTCAAACCACAACCACGTCGTAAACCTCAACTTCACAATTTGTCCCACGAGCATCAATGTCATACGCACCATAGATACCAAGGAGTACCAACAACAATAATTGACGAAGTATTAATTCATAACTTCATTGGAAAAACATTCCGCAGAGATTATGTAATCTCTAAAGTCTTAGAGATTATCTAATCTAGCCCTAACCATAAATCAGTTAAGCGAACTAAAATGATAGAAGGAAGAGTAGAAACCCTGACAAAAATGGTGTGTGATTAACCAGCTAAACTTGTTTTACCAACAGCATCATCAGTACCGTCAGCATCACCAGCATCGTTAGTGCAGTCAGCATCAGAATCAACAACACCTATAACATCACAAACTCCGTCAGTTCAAGAATCACTGTGGACATCACTACGAATCAATAACGCGTATATTGTATCAACGAGTTAAGAAGAATTAACTCATTCCCTCTGAAGAAATTATATGTATATTTTATATATATATATATTTTGAAATAAAAATAAATCTTTCTGTGCTAAGCTATTGTGTGTGAATCTTAACTACTCGGTTAATTCATATTACAAATATGCAATAATGTACATCCTTCGCCCGCAACTTCACCATCGTTAACTACAATCTCTGTCTCAATTCAACAAATTCCAATTCATAATAAATCAAGTATATATTTGATTTTACACTTTCATCATCGATGTACCCGAAACTTTTCAGATAACATCATTCGTACTTTGCGAAGTTCACAAGAATTTAACGAAAACCAACATCACGCCTCAACAAATAATGAAGCATTGATTCATAATTTCAATATTATTGAAGAAATACTTATAAGCCTTCAAGGGATTATTCAATTCTAGTTCCAACTGTAAATCGAATGAGTTTAATTTAGTATTAACTCATTTAATTCTATGTTACATCTGAAGAGAATATATACATATATATTTTCATAAAGACTGTAATAAAATTCTTTTGTACAAAATATTAATTGTGAAA